>NW_020954655.1:1263764-1273983 GCF_900497805.2 Vombatus ursinus
ATGATGATGATGATGATGATGATGATGATGATGATGATGATGATGATAGCTAACATTTATATAGACTTACTATGTGCCAAGCACTGTGCCAAGTACTTTATAATTATTATCTTGTTTGATACAACTTCCCGGAAGGTAGCTACTAGTGGTATTTTCATTTTACAGATAAAGAACCAAGATAGATAGAGGTTAAGTGATTTGCCCAGGGTCATATAACTAGAAAGTGTCTGAGATTAGATTTGAATTCAAGTCTTCTTGACTCCAGGCCCAGCACTCTGTCCACTTCACCACCTAGCTTTGTGATATAAATGGTATTTATTCCTGTAAATGATGCAGAGGTCAAGAAGGATGAGGATTGAAATAAGACCATGAAATTGTCATTTGCATGGTCATTGGTAACCCTTGAAAAAGCAGTTTCAGTAAAGTAAAGAGGACAAAAGTTGCACCAGCTAAGAAAAAAAAATGGAATGGTAGCTGAATGGATGGAAAAGTTAAGGGAAAGCTTGTTTAGCGAAGGTGAGACCTATTTGTGAGAAAAAGAGGAGGCAGGGAAGAAGTAAGATTGAAGATGCATGGGGGAAAGGGGACCTTTACCAGAATGAGGTTTCAGGTTAGGTAGGGCAGGGGAGAAGGGGTCAAATAGAGGGGTTAGTCTTAGCCAGGAGCAAAAGAGCCCTTCTTGGTTTGGTTTTACCTTGTTTTGTTTGGTGACTGAACAGATTCTAAAAAGATACTTTGTGTGGGGAGAGAGAGGAAGTAAGAGGGAGGGGACTGCTCCCAGGAGGAACAGTCTCCATCTTTCCCTCGAATAAGAGTTATCTGGTCCACTGATCTCAGGATGGATTTCAGGAGGTTTGTGAAGTTGGATGGGAAAAGAAAATGACATCTTTATTTTCACTAACCTCTAAATGGAATTTATTATTTCCTTCAATTATTTAAGAACACTCCAAGAAGAGTTCCATGACTTCACCAGATTGCCAAAGGGATTCATGATACAAAAAAAAAAGGTGAGAACCTCTGATCTAGAAGAAGAAGCAGTGATAGCAATGGCCAAGAAACAGAGACTGTGAGAGACTAATAGGGGTCCAGGGAAAATCTCCCCTGAGACTACTTGCTGATGATCTGGAGAGGGCATCTGAGGAGAATGGCTGACCAGATGGAATCCAAGGAGTTGATCAGGTCAAGGCAACATACAGTAATTGATGAGACATCAGGGTCTTACATTCTCTTCTTTCTCCATCTCCTCTGACCCAAAGAAGAAAGTCAATTTTGTTTATCTGTCCACCATTCATTTCCAGCTTCTCTCTCTCTCTCTCTCTCTCTCACACACACACACACACACACACACACACACACACACACACACACACTCATTCACTTCACTTTTGATCTGTGAGACAATGATGGAGAAAAAAGCCAATTTTTGTCCTCTCTCAGTTGTAGCCCCAAGTAACCTGCATTTGAATGAGTAGTTTCCTTGATTGCTTATTTTTATTCTTTATTTTATTCAGATGTATTATAAAAACACTTGATGGTCATTAACCTTAGCTTGCTTGGTTATTGAATGTGTGTTGTCTGAGTGTGAAAGAGGAGGGGGGCCTATTCCTTAAAGGGGTAGGACAATTTTTTTTTCCTTCAGCAAAGCTGAGATTGGAAACCATTAATAGCCAATTAAAGGGAGGACATCTATGCAATTTACTAGGGATTCTTGGAACCCTAGATTTATTTCTTTTATGAGCCCAGTGGGGTGGGGGGAGAAAAAGAGGGGTGAGTGGAAGAGGAGTTAGCCAAGAAAAGCATATTTGCTGTGAAGAGAAACCAGCCACTTTTAACTCAACGGTACCTTGGGGGTTGGTCAGCTTTGCAGCTGGAAGTACTTAGCTTGATAGTCAAGTCTAGGGAGAGGTGAAGTGATTTTGCTCACGTGAGTTCTGGTGAGTTTGTTGGCCAGACTATTGGTCTGCCAACTGTCAGTGTTGTGGTGCTAGAGAATTTCTGGTCTCAGTTGTACTCCCCACTCCATGTGGTTAGAAAAATAATCATCATTTTTTAATTGAACTGAATCAAGATTAGATTTTTCTCTTTCACATGGACAGCTAATTGACAAAGTAAACAATGGTGCTACTAGATGGAATAAACACTCTATTCAGCAATGATTTAGTGCCTAGTAACACAACTGGATAGGGTGGATTGTGGGTAACCCAGGACTGAGGATTGACTGGGAAGATGACCAAAGGAGCTGGGGATTCTAGCATGCTAAAGAAGGAACTGTTACAAAGGGGTTCAGACAGGGTAAGGACGCAAGTAAAGCCTTAAGGTGGCTATTGACCCAACAGATAAAAGAGAAGACTAGGACGTGTAACCTGGTTCTACAGCGAGCTACTTTGGACTACTACCTGCTCCTCTCAAGGCTTGTAACAGAGGAGCTCAGCTCCAGGCAGATTCACACTGACTGGATTCAGGCCAATGGAAGAAAGATAGTGGAGCTGTAGATAAGGAGTTCATACCACTTTATTCTCTCAGCAGCAGGTCAAGACAAGGAGCGGGAGCATCTGCTCCTACTGACCAGTGCTAATTTGACATATAGAGAAACACACAAAGGAGGCAGCATACTAATAATGAGTTCATGAGTTTACATTATCTTTGGTTATATAAGGATGTGTCAGCAAGGCACAAGTGCAATGTTGGTGTTTATGGGCCATGGATCCTGGCTGCCTGTAGCAATACTGATCCATGCCACATCACAAGGCTTCCCTTTCCTCATCTGTAAAATGAGGGACTTGACTTAGGACAGGCTTTTTAACCTGGAGTCTGAGTTTGTTGTATATATATAAACACATATATGACACACACACAGATATATATATATATATATATACATATATATTTGATAACTGTATTTAAATATATTTAGTTTGCTTCATAATCCTTTGTATTTTATTTTATGCCTTTAAAAAAAAAACCACATTTTTCCAAGAAGGGGTCCACAGTTTACATTAGACTGCCGAAAGGGTCCATAACATGAAAAAGATTATAAATCCCTGGACTAGAGAAGCTCTAGGGTCCCTTGCATCTTTAAATACTCCAATCTGAAAGTAAAATTGTAGACAACCTGTGTCATAGGTAATCCTTAGTGTCAGAGATGTTATGGACAAGTTCATCCGTTCATTTCCAGTCAAGGGAAAGCAGTCTTGACTATGGAGATCATTTCAAGAGATTATATAAGCTAGGGGCAGCTAGTAGCCCAGTAGATAGAATATGGGCCCTGGAGTCAGGAGGACCCGAGTTCAAATCTGGCCTCAGACACATAACACTTACTAGCTGTGTGACCCTGGGAAGGTCACTTAACCCCATTGCCTAACAAAAAAGAGAGAGATTATCTAGGCTAGTAGCAGCTGACATTAAGGTTTAGGAAACATGAAATAGAGCACCAGGTCTGGAGTTAGGAAGACCTGAGTTCAAATCCAACCTCAGATATTTACTATCTGTGTACCAGCTCTAAATCCAGTATCCTATGATTTTATTCCCTAAATTCCTGAATCCCTTTCACTAGTTCACATCCTATTCTTGGACCTACAACTCCTTATCTTGCTTCTCACCGCCACCCCGACCCTGTATCTCTTGCTTCTTACCAACCCCTTCCCATCCCTTTCGGATCCCTTGCTCCCATGCATGAAAGCCATCAGCAGGGGTTTGGAGCTAGACAACTATTTTCTTCTACTGTTGGCAGAGAGGACAAGTGAAGAGTAATCAATCCCCTACTTATTTGTCTGTTTCTCTTATCAATATGTATTAATTTCCAAATATATATATATATATATATATATACATATATATGATGTTTTTTCTTTAGGAATACTGTAGCCACTCACACAGACATACCCATCTCTTGAAGAAGCCTATCTACAAGGCATACCTAAGAGTTTTTGTCATTAAGAGAGCAAAATTGATCTTAAAGCAGATGATAGTTGGATGAATGCTAACTTCCACTGCCATGGAAATGAGGGCAAGGTATCTGTTTCTGTGGAGGGCAAATTGGCTTTCTTCCACCTGGGGATCTAATGTCACTGAAGTGCTTTTCTTGAGCCAAGGCTTTTGAAAGAAAGAGAAATAGATTAGCCACTAAGGAGAATGCAACAGAATAACCTCCAGTAGTCACTCATTAGGGTATACAAAAGAAAGCATGGCAACGAGTGTCAGTGGACACTTTCAGACGCTATTCTTAATTGCTGAGAGGCAGGGGTTAGCAATACTGCTTTGTGGAGGTGTAAGGAAATATCCCCAGCAGAAATAGGGGCAGCATTTAGGGATAATTTCCTTAGATTCTAATAGGTCCATGTCCCAGATTTGTCTGAAATGAGGCCCCTTTTCTCTGTAGCTGCCACTACCACACCTGGCTTCTGGAAGTGACTTCCTCCCTAGAATTAATTCTCTAGTACTGAATGAGCTCCTATGTCTTTCTCCCTTAGCTCTACTAACAAGAAATTTAAGTTTTTGAAAAGGAAATAGACTTGAAAACTAATGGCAAATAAAATATAAAATACTAAACCACAGAACTAGTGATTTGCAGAGCATAGAAATATAAAAAGATGTTGTACAGTCTCCCCTCTACAGACTCCTTTTTCTGACACTCCCCAAGAGCTTACTTAGAACTTGGGCTTGTGATGCTCTAAGTCAGGGGTGGGGAATCTGCAACTAAGCAGAACCCACTGGAAATATCTCCTAATTAAATCTAGCTCTAGTTATAGAAAAATCACTTTGACCATATATTATAGTAAAGGCAAAACAGTATCCTTAAAATAGCAAGCATTATATCAGTCTATCAACAAATATTTATTGACTCTGCTGTGTGCCAGGCACTGTACTAAGTGTTGGGCATACAAAACCAAAAGCTAACCAAAAACATTCCCTGCCTTCAAAGAACATACATCCTATTAAAGGAGAAAACATGTATGCACACACATATATAAAACATAGATAGGAAACTAGACCTGTGGTTTCACTGGTATAAAGAATTCCTAGATAAGGACATTCTCATAACCAACACAGGTTGGCACCTTCTCTACAACTTAGAGCCTCAGAAAATTGCCTATGGTACTAAGAGGTTGTAATTTGCCCAGGATTATAGCTAGTATGTGTCAGAGGACAGATTTGAATCCAGATCTTCCTGGCTCTGAACTCAGTTCTCTACTATGGCACACCACCTCTCTCATAATAAAATAAATACAAGGAAATTTCAGAGAAAAGGGACTAACAGCAGCTAGAAAACACAGTGGATGGAGCACTGGAGCTGGGAGACCTGAGTTCAAATTTGACCTTGCACACTTATTAGCTGTGACCCTGGGCAAGTCAGTTGAGGAAACTGAGGCAAGACAGAGGCAAGGGTCACAGAAGTGTTTGAGGGCCAATTTGAACTCAAGTCCTTCTGACATCCAGACACCTTGAAGTAGAGGATAATTTAAGAGTCACTGGGTTACCTTAAAGCCAAGAGCTAAAAAAAAGAGCCTAAACATCATATTTCAAGAAATCATAACAAAAAACTGCCTGTATCTCTTAGAAAAGAAGACAGATGGAGTCAGTGTGGTTCACTCAGTTCCCCCAATCAACTATTTGTGGTCCTAATCCCTTCAATTTCCTCAAGGGAGAGAGTAATTCTAAGCAAAACAAATGTTAAAGGATATTAAAAAAAATATCTGTAGTTCTTTTTTCAGTGGCAAGGAATTGGAAACTGAGAAGGTTCCTATTAACTGGGGAATCTAAACAAGTTATGGTATTAGATGTGATGGTATACCATTGCACTGCAAAAAAAATAATGAAGGGAATGGTTTCAGAGAAACCTGGGAAGACATGTATGAATGTGTGTGTGTGGGTGTGTAAATTGAAGTAAGTAGATCAAGGAGAACAATTTATATAATGACAATATTGTAAATACAAACAACTTGGAAATAATTAGGAATCAACATAATGACCAACCACAAGTCCAAAGTCATGATGAAACATGCTCCCCACCTCCTGATAGAAAGGCAAAGGACTCAAAGTGCAGAATAAGACATATACTTTTTTGGATATGGCCAATGTGGAAGTTTATCTTGTTTGACTACACAAGTTTATAACTGGGGTTTTGGTTTTCTTTCCTTCTCAATGGGGATAGGGGAAGAGTAGGGTGGATGGGAGAGAGAGAGAAAAGAAGAGTGTGCTTTTTGCTAATTAAAAAATAAAATTTGTGTTTTAAAAATTGTGCATACTTTCAATCAGAGTCAGTGTTGGAGCTGTATCATTAGTTCTTCCTTTTACAGAAATCTTATCTTAAACTAAACTACAATCTTGCAAAACACTGACTGGCTCAACTTCCAATAGATTAGCTTACTTCCATTCCCAATCCTGATCTAGCTTTTGTCTCTACTTTTCTCTGGCTTCCTTGGCTTGTTTCTATATCTAGAGCAGTAGCCTAAGTATGATCTAGCTCTTGGTGAAGGCTGGTTCTCCCTTTACATCAAGGTCTAATTCATTACCTATTCAAAGCCTGTTCAGAACACCTCCTTTTCTGTGGCTCTCCCAGCACCCAAGACCAAAGGATGATCTCTTCAAAGTTCCAAACACCTCTCAGAACTATCACATAGCTCTTATTGATAGTGTTAGAATGCTTCTAGATAGTGTTAGAATGTTTTCATTGGTGGGGTACAAAAATCTATCCTACCCTGCAGGAAAGTAGAAGGGGAAGGGGATAAGAGAAAGGGGGGAGAGATAGAAGGGAGGGCAGACTACGGGAAGGGATATTCAGAATGCATGCCATCTTGGGGTGGGGGAAGGGGTGAGATGGGGTGAAAATTTGGAGCTCAAAATCTTGTGGAAGTAAATGTAGAAAACTAAAAATAAATAAATTAAAGAATGCTTTCATTGAGAAAGCTGGGATAACAGTCATACCCTGGACCTAATGACCTTAAATACTTTTCTTCCACACTTTCCCACCAACAGAGAATTTCAACTCTTCAACTGATAAAGGACCTAAGTGAGTAATGAATTATCAAAGTCACTACCTCTCTATATCACACATATTTCAAACTTACAATCTATAGCATAGGCCCCCACCAACCTACTCCTCCCCTGCCAAAACTCTGAGACCCCCCATTATTTCCCAAATTCAGCATTTTGTTTTGAAGTTTCCATCCATTCATACCCATAGCTCCAAGGTCCCTCCAATGACTCTGTGCAGGACTATGACAGGTTATTCATTAGGTCAGAGCAAAAGGCATTCATTTAAAGCAGGATACAAGATTCGGCATGGCACAATGGGAGAAGTTCTGATTCTGAAGTCAAGGGATCATGTGATTGGATCCCACCTCTGACATTTGCTTCCTGTATGACCTTGGGCAAGTAATTTAATTTCCTTGGGCTTCCATTTCTTCATATGTAAAATGAGAGAGTTCAGCTAAATGGCCTCTGAGATCCCTTCCATCTCTAGATCAATGATCTTGAACCTGGAAATAAGAAATTATACCAAGTCTTAAATACCACCCAATTAATTCTTCTGTCCTCCCAGAACAGTGGGAGAGGACACAGTCAGATAACTCATGACCAAATTTTAGAGATCAGCATCTGATAGAGATTAGTGTCTCTAACAGCATTTTCTTAGTCACTTTCATTTCAGTGTTGGCACAGCAGCTAGGTAACATTGTCTTGTTAGGAATCAGTCTTAGAATGTTTGAGTCAGGCCTGTGCCAACTGCATCTATTTCCACATCTTCATTATCTTCAATACTTTTGCTTATCTAAACTGAACTCTCACCACCTGTGTTGCCAGTCTTCAGTATGATGGAGATATGTTTGTCATTCCTTTCTTTCTCACTCTTCCTCCATACCTTCATCCTTCTGTTATCACAATTTCTCATTTCACCACCACTACAAGGTTCTCCAAGCTTGTAAATTTCCTATGTTGTGAACACTTTTTACCCAATCGGAGTATGATGCTGCCATACTGTGTGGTCATGCACAGCTTCCAGAAAAGTGTATTCCAGATGAGTCTCTCTCTTGGACCCAAAAATTGTGGGGACATAGAATCTAGCCATAGACATAGAGACTAAACCTGTGATTTCCTTGATACAAGAGGCTACTGGATTAGAAAACTCTCTCTACCAATGCAGCCTATTACTTACAGTGTCTCTGTTCTGCAAAGTATAGCTTAAAGCATTGAAAATTTAAGTGACTTGCCCAGGGTAACACAGCCAATATACCTCAGAGGCATGACTTGAACTCGGGGTGGGGAACCTGCAGCCTTGAGGCTATGTGTGGCCTTCTAGGTCCTTGGGTGCAGCCTTTCGACTGAGTGCGAGTTTTATAGAACAAATTCTTTTATTAAGAGGGTTTGTTCTGTGAAGTTTAGATTCAGTCAAATGGCCATGCTTGAGGACCTAGAGGGCGACATGTGGCCTCGAGGCCACAGGTTCCCTACCCCTGATTGAACCCAGGTCTTCCTGGTTCATAATGATAATATAAATTTTCTACTAATGGTAAAGGAAATTAACGTAGCACTGTGGATTGTTGTTGTGTTGTTTCGGTCACATCTGACTCTCTGTGACTCCACTTTTGGGGTTTGCCTTGCAAAGATATTGGGGTTTGCCATTTCCTCCTCCAGCTCATTTTAGAGATGAAGAAACTGAGGCAAAGAGGTTTAAGTGACTTGCCCGGGGTAACGTAGCTAGTGAATATATGAAGCAGGATTTGAACTCATGAAGATGAATCTTCCTGATTCTAAGCCCAGTGCTCTATCCACTGCCCCACCTAGCTGAGTGATTAATAAATGTTTATTGAACGAATGGATGAGTGGACATGTAACTAATCTGTATGAAGACTAGGTGATATCCCACCTGTTATTAATTAGTTTACTATCTTAAAAAAAAAATCCACAGAGCCCAACCCTCCCTTTCCCATTCCAGGAATATGCTAGACCTCACTTTTTCCTCATGGGAATTTTTTTTTCCAAATTTTATCAGTGCCTTTGCTTTTTATAACGTTTACTTCTCAATAAAACACCTCATTGAATCTTCCCTTTTAACAAAGAAAAAATAATTAAGCAATACCAAATGACAAAATGACCTTGTTTGATAGTATATGCAACATTCTGCTCCCACAACCTCCCACGTATCTACCAAGAGGAGAAATGTGTGTCTCATATCTATGCAGCAGGATCAAGATCAGTTAGTCATTATGATTAATCTGTTTTGCTTCCTTATATAATTGTATTTCTTTCCAATAGACTTGACATTCTTAAGGGCTGAGGAGAGAGAGAATTTAGCTACATGTACTGAGTAAGTGGTTATGCAAGCGTGAGAACTGTTTATTTTATATTTTATTTTAGAAGACCTAAAGGTTTCAACTCTTTGATAAATGAGGATAATAATAGCACCTAGTCTACAAGGTTGTTGTGAGAATCAAATCAAATAATATATGTAAAGTGCTCAGCAAGCCTTAAAACATCATGTTAACTAGTGTTATTATTACTAACAATAATCTAATGCTCTGGCCTTTTCCTGTCTGTCTGCCAGCAAAAATGCCCTCTGCCAGTTTAATTTCTTCCTCCAGAGGGAGCATCCCATCCTAACGCCTACTAAACCCATATTTCCCTTAAAAAAAAAAAAAGGCACACAAGGCTCACGAAAAGGTTGTTAGAAAACAACAGTGATAGTATAAAAATGTCATAGGGATTAATCCTGGGACATATTCAACTTTTTTGTGGTAAAGTTCAGAGGGAGAATGGGAAAGCAAACAAATCGACAGAGAGTGATTGCCTAAAATCCCTGAGCCTTACAAAGAGGAACCCTGTCTGTCTTATCAAATCCTTAGCTGTAAAAACAAACAGCATATAACTGAGAAAGGTCAGGAGCCAAGTCTTAGCAGAACGTTTGAGAATTCCCAAACCTTTTCCAGAGCTGCCTTTTCTTTGGCCTTCTTGTATTGCCATCCCAGCTTCATGAAATCTGGGGCTCTGCCAGGAATGGCTGTCTATTTAGCAGTCACTGGGGGTGTTCCCAGGGCCTTCACCCTGTCACCAGTGGGTCAGCCATACTACTCATTCTGAAAGGCAAGTGGTACATATGATCAGGACAGAACCATGACTTGGTCTATAATGGGCTGCCTTCATCTGCAGTGGATAAGGCAAAAAAAAATTTTTCTTTCTCTTTCTTTCTTTCTTTCTTTCTTTCTTTCTTTCTTTCTTTCTTTCT
>NW_020954655.1:1273993-1356438 GCF_900497805.2 Vombatus ursinus
CTTTCTTTCTTTCTTTCTTTCTTTCTTTCTTTCTTTCTTTCTTTCTTGCTTCCTCCCCTTCTCCCTTCTCCCTTCTTCCCTTCCTTTCTTCCTCCCTTCCTCCTTGTCTTTCCCCTTCTCCCTTCTTCCCTTCCTCTTTCCCTCCCTCTCTTTCTTTTTCTTCCTTCCTTCCTTTCCTTCCTTCTTTCTTCTCTTTTCTTTTTTTCACAAGTATTTATTATCTCTCCTCACTACCCCCTTCCTGTTATACAATATCTTTTAAAAGAGAAGCATCATAACAAATACGTATAGTGCAGTAAAAACAAATTCCTATGTCAAGAAACATTTATTTCATTCTACATTTTAAGTTCATCACCTCTCTGACAGGAGAGGGGCGACATGCTTAATCTTTGGTTCTCTGGAATCACGGTTTCTCATTGCATTGATCAGAATTCTAAAGCCTTTCAAAGTTGTTTGTCTTTATAATGTTGCTGTCATTGTCTAAATTGTTCCTTCAGTTCTACTTATTTCATTCCGTATCAGGTCATAGAGGTCTTCCCAGTTACCTCTGAAAATGTTCATTTTGTCATTTCTTGTGGTATAATAATATTTCATTGCCTTCATCTGTAGTGAGTAGGACAAAATTCTAAAGCAGCAGCATAGCCTGCCCCAGCCTGAATAGCATTTCCTGAAGACCCACCTAATCTTTGGTTTGGGGGAACTCTACACCACCCCCCAAGAAAAATTCTGGAGGTCCCTGCCTGAAGTTAAAACAAGCATCAAGGAAAGGGGAAAAACAGGCAACTCAAGCCAGAATAACATGAAAGAAGCAGACTACTTTATAATGAGTTTACCTTTTTCCCTAAGTGGTGCTCAGATAAATTTGCAGATAATTTACCAGCCTGCAACATATAAATAATAGCTTGCCTATAGAGAGTGTACCTTTATAAAGCATTTTTATCATAACTGCTAGTGCCCTTTCACTCTACAAATTACACTGTATCTACTTTATATTTGCTCATATAGTGAAAGAGTGAAAGCTCTTTGAGGACAGAGACTAATTATTTTTGTTTGTTTTGTTTTGTTTTGTTTTTGTATGCCTGGTACTAGCACAGTGCCTGGCACATAGCATGCATTTCATAAATGCTTATTAAACAATTTAATGAATATAAAATAACCTCACCTGAACCTCACTACAACTCTGCCAGGTAGGTAGTATAAATAATGATGCCCCAGTTTACAAAAGGGGAAATTGTGGCTCAGAGACATGGCCAAGACCATACATTGAGTAGTAGAGTTAGAGTGCAAATTGAGGTCTTCTGACTCTAAGGCTAGTATTCTTTCTAGTGCCCCGTATTGAGTTTTAATGAAATGTATGGATTTGACACAAACTATATGGAGTTTTACCAGTCCACTCATAGCTCAGCAGGATATGTGGTAATAAAGTTGCATGGAAAATACTAAAAGTCAGATTATTCTAAAACCCTATTTGTGAAAACTTGAGAGAATGGGACAGAGACCAGATAGGGGCATAGTTTTGTGACAAAGAAAAGGGTTTCTGACAGGTTGGAGAGAAAGTATAAGGATGGTTAGAGGGTTTTGATTGTTCAGTTGTGACTGACTCGTGACCCCATTTGGGGTTTTCTTGATACTGGAGTGGTTTGCTAGCTCATTTTACAGATGAGGAAACTGAAGTAAATAGGGTGAAGTGACTTGTTTGGGATTAAACATTTAGTAAGTGTCTGAGGCCAGATTTGAACTCAGGAAGATGAGTCTTCCTGACTTCAGGCCTAATGTTCTATCCACTACACCACCTAGCTGTCCTGGTTATGGATTTGGTATGAAAAAAATTCTCAGACAAGGAAACTCCCTCTACCAGTGCAAATCAGCACTTTCTCTACAACATATAGTCTTTAATTTATCTTGTTCTGGTCCTAGGAATGCCTTTGGACAGGCTACTTCCCCTCTCTGGAGCTCAGTTTTCTCATCTGTATAATGAAAATGTTCATCAAAATGATCTCTAAGGTCCCAACCATCTCTTAACTATGGTATCTTATAAACTTGTCCATCTCCTGCGTTGAACTTGGGAGTTTTCTGTCTTTCATGTCTTTGCACCCCGAACATTGCTTAGTTTCTTGCTTCTGTCTTGTTCACATAACCATTTGCACAGTTCCACTTTTGTCCTGGATCACCTAAACTCAAATCCTTTCTGTACCAAATGATTGCATTATGTCCAACACTGGTACCATATTGATTTAAGAATCCCTCTGTGGATTTATAGTCTAATACTAGTCTGTAGTTCTACTCTGTAGAACATAAGTTTTAGGCTTTGAGATTAAGGTCAAAGGCAGAAGAAGAGAGATTTCTAGGAAAGCAGGTAAGAACTGAGCAAGGAGAACTGGTAACACTTAGGAGATCAGAAATAGGTGTGGTTTATTTTGCTTGGCTTTGTTGTGTTTTACACATAAATCCTGGGAATGGAACTCAGTGGGTAGGCAGCCTATAAAGGTAGATGAGCTTTACAATAGTCTCTGTTACAAAGAAATTTTACTTAAACAGCTGGTGAGAGTTACTGAGAGGAGCAAGTTTCTATTGTAATGCTAGCTGTGCCCGTACAGAGATTCATGCAGTCAGAAGGGAAAAACTCCATGTAACTGTTGTGAGATCGATACACTTCATTAACACTCAGCCAGTAACTCCATTAACTCTGATGATAGCTTGTTTCTCCTTTGGCAACAAGGTCCAGGCTCACAGAACGATTGATTGTAACTTCTTCTCTTGGAGAAGAAGTATTTCCAAAATCACCTCCAGCTTGTTAGATGTCTATGCAAGAGGCTCAACAAACAACCGTTTGATGAACATGTAGTCAGTTTTTACTATGTGCCAAGCACTGGGCGAGGTGTTATAAAGAGATGTTGCCTTTAATGAATTTATATGTATTGGAAGGTAGAGGTGGAATAGAGACAGGACGTATAATATAAGGGAGAATATGATAGTGACCAAAGAGTCATCCAAAGTTCTCCAGAAAATTTTGAAGAGGGAGAGATATATCAGCATGTAAGCTCCTTGAATCAACTATCCAGCAAAATTGAACATAATCTTTCAGGGGAAAAGATAGACATTCAATGAAATAGGGGACTTTCAATCATTCCTGATGTAAAAACCAGAACTGAACAGAAAAGTTGACCTTCAAATACAAGACTCAAGAGAAGCATAAAAAGGGAAACAGGAAAAAAAAAAAACCATGTTATTCAATAAAGTTAAACTGTTAACATCCCTACATAGGAAGATGACTTGTAGACTTGAAGACTTGTAACTCTTGAGAATTGTACCTTTATTAGAGCAGTTAGAAGGGGTACACATAGAGGGTGTGGGTATAAATTGAGTTTGATGTGACGATAGAAAACAATGAAGGTGAGAATGGATCTAGGGCATTGTTCTACATTTATTGAATTCGTGAAGACTGAATTACAGAAAGTTCACTACACTGATAAAAAGATAGGATTAACAGATATAGATGCTAAAATGCCAGAAGAAAAATCCAAACAACACCAAAAGAAGCAGGAAAAATAAAACTACATCTTTTTGAGACCCCATAAAGTAGATAAATAAAATACACCACAGGAATTAAAGTATGAAATAAAATTAGCAAAAGTATTTAAAAAATAGTAAAGAAGGAGCTGAATATGTCCAAGAACTCTCAGGACAAGGTGATAATGAACCACAGCAGTTTAAAATTATGGACTGATTTTTTTTAAAAAAAAAAATTACTTTACTGGAGGAAATAACATCAGAGGAAGACACATGAGCCCAGGAAACTATGCAGCTCTAGTTTCATAAATCTATATAAACAAAAATGGCAGAACTGGAGAACAGAATAAGAAAAGAAAAAAATCTCAAGGTAATATGGTCTGGATTCAAAAGTCACTGACTTTCCCACTGTATCAAACAATGAGAATCTGTGGCTGTGTCTCTGAGGGTGATTGTGCTAGAAGTTTAGTAGATGATCTTCAAGAGCTGATTTTGAATAGAAAAAGTCATCACCTTGTAGCCAACATTGTGATGAGACTCTCCAAGTTGAGCTAAGTTTGATCCTCAGGTGGCTATCATACAGTGTGTCATCAGACCTGGATTGAAGATGTAAAACCAACCTGAACCTATGCTCCACTGGCATAAACTCTCAGTGTCTCGAGGGTCACCTCCATACCTCAATGGGGCATCAAAGTAGAATTTTAGTGGAGGAACTCATAAAAATTCACAATAATAACTCACATTTGTATAGAACTTTAAGGCCTGCAGAGTTCTTCCTCACAAAAGCCATGGGAGGTAGGTAGTATAAGTATTATTAATCCTATTTTGTAAGAGATGGAACTGAGACCCTAAGAAGTTAAGTTATTTTCCCATGGTCACACAGCATAAGCTACTAAGCATACGAGGAAGGATTCAAATCCAATTCTGACTGCATTATCTCTTGTTGCAAAAGGTTCTTGCTCATATCTGTTTCTATCCTATACACATAAAACTATATAACTAGGCTTATACTTAACTTTGGCATTTCCCAACTTAGAGTATTAGTAACTAGAATGTCTCATGATTTGCAAGGGATTTGCTAGGTGAGGAGGTGAACCTCTTTTTTAATTATAGAGTAGAAAATATATATGAATATCCCTTCAAAACTATGTAAAATAAAAATTTTGGCAAAGTTGCAGGTTATAAGATAAACCCACATAAATCATCACTTATCTATATGTTAGCAACCAAACCAGCAAGAAGAGATAGAGAAATTCCATTTAAAATAACTAAAGAAAGTATAAAATATTTGGGAGTCTGTTTACCTAGGCACACACAATATAAATACAACGTGAATATGGATAATATGAATGTAACTACAGAACAATCTTTATAGAAATCAGACTAAATTTTTTGACTGTATGTATATTTGAGTATATGTATATTTGACTATATGTATATTTGTTTAAAGCGTTTTATTTTTTCATTTGATAAATGAAATAGAAGGGAAAGTAGGGACAAGGTTCCCTCCCCCCACCCCCACTCACAAAAAATTACAGAAGACAGACTAAAATAATTGGAAAAATATTAATTGCTCATGATAGGCTAAACCAATATTTTAAAATGCCAATACTATAGAAATTATTTTAATTATTCAGTGCAATAACAAACCACCAAAGGGATTACTTTAAAGAACTATAAAAATTAAAAAAACCACTTGGAGTAAAAGGTCAGGAATCTCAATAGAAATAATGAACAAAGCATGAAAGACGCAGTTTCGTGGTATTCTATAAACCCAACAACTCCAGCAAAGGGTTAAGGACCTACTCTTTGACAAAAGAAATAGTTAACAGAGGAAGAAAATAAACTTTGTAGCAAGGATTTTTTATTAGGATTTCATTTCCAAGCTATGTAAGGAACTGATTAAATATATAAGAACAAAAGCCATTCCTCAATAGATAAATTGTCAAAAGATACGAACTGGTAGTTCTCAAAGAAAACAATCCAAGTTATCAATAGCCATATTAAAAAAGAATACTCCAAATTATTAATAATTAGAGAAACACAAATTAAAAGAATGTTGAGTTTCTATGTCTCAACCATAAAAAACAACTGCAAAAAAAGAAATGAAATGACATCCCTTGAGGGATCTACAGAAGACAGGTGTACTAATACACATTTGGTAGAACTATGAATGATCCAGTTGTCCATACTTCTTTTACCACAGTGATACCATTTCTTGAACTACACTACATAGATGCCAAAGCAGAAAAGAATTCATATACTCTACTTGTAATGGCAAAAAACTAGAAACTAAGCAGGTATCCATCAGTTGGTGAAAGGCTGAACAAATTTGGTATGTGAATATAATGAAATATTATTTGAACCATTAAGAAATGAAGAAAAAAGAAATAATAAAGGGGATAATTTTTGAGAAAAGGGAAGACTTGTACAAACTGTTACAGTGTGAGATGAACAGATCAGGAGAATAATTTATACACTTATGATATTGTGAAGAAAACAATTTTGCAAAACCTAAGAACACTGACAAATGCAATGACTAACCATGATTCCAGCGGACTGAGGATGAAGTACGCTACTCACCTCCTGACAGAGGGGTAATGGTTTCAAATTAGAATTAGACATTCATTTTTTGATAAGACCAATGTAGAACTTGGTTTTACTTGACTATATGTATATTTGTTTAAAGTGTTTTATTTTTTCATTTGATAGAATGAAATAGAAGGGAAAGTAGGGACAAGGTTCCCTCCCCCCCACCCCCACTCATAAAAAAAGAAAAGAGAATGTAAGGAAGGCCAGAAGAATTCACACAAAAAGTAGAATAACTTTAAAGGTTACATGTTGAATTTATCATATACTTTAAAAGAAAATACATTCTACATAATAGAGATTTGCAGTTCCATGTACAATGCTCTCTTTCTATTCTACAGTATATATAAAAATGCTCATTCTAATTGTTGTTTGTTTTGTTCAGAATTTATAAATTAAAAAAAAAGAATTCTCATCTTCCCATAAGAACCAGCTTAGGTGCTACTATCTTTATGAAGCCTTCTAGTAGTTAATCACTTAGAAATTATATTTATCGTCAAATATGTGAAGTACTTTCATGCAATTTGACAGTACGAAACAAGTCCTAAAACGGGGGAAATGTCTATGATTTAATAGTGGGTGAATTCATAGCTTGTTGACCAACCATAAACCAAGAGAGTTGATAATGTTGATGGCTAACAATGTCATTGCATAGCTACTTCTGGAAGGAAATCACTAGTAACCTGGATTCTGTCCTTTGTTGTTGTTGTTTAGTCAATTAGTTGTGTCTGACTCTTTGTGACCCCATTCGGGGTTTTCTTGATAAAGACCATTTCCTTTTCCAGCTCATTTTACCAATGAGGAAACTGAGGAGTTGGGTGAAGAAGCAAATGGTATGATCATCAAATTTGCCTATAACACAAAGCCAGGAGAAATAGCTAGTATGACGGATTCCAGAATCAGGATTCAGAATAACTCAATGGATGGTAAGACTGGACCAAAATTAACAAGATGAAATCAAACAGGAATGAATGTAAAGTCTTGGATTCTGGTTTTAAAACTTAGCTACATAAGTATGAGATGGGGGAGACCTAACTTCATAGTAGCCTATGTACTGCTCTGGGTGTTCTATTTCATCACAAGGTCGCTATGAGTTACTCAGCATAACACAGCTGCTTTTTTGTTTTAAAAGCTAATACAGTCTTACATTGCATTAATGCAAATATAATTATACAAGTATAGGCCATACCAAGGGAAGCTCCATCTGGTCAGAGCACATCTGGAAATTTGTTCAGTACTACACATTAAGAGAAAAAAAGGCCAAGGTCTCCCATTGTATCCAGGGCCATTACCAATTGTCTTGACTTGTCTTGCCACTGGACTCCGTTGACTCTGGAGGACGGAATGAGGCTGATGACTTTGCACAGCTCTGCCTCACTTAGATCCAAATCACTGGCAAGTTAATACATCACCCTCCTGATGTCATTGGTCCTCTTCCAGGAGAAAGGACAAACAACAAAACAACATATTAAGAAGACGTTGACAAACCAGCACTTGCCTAGAAGGTGACCAAACAATCAACAATATTTATTAAGCACCTACTGTATGCTATGCCAGAGGTTCCCAAAGTGGGGGGGGGGGGGTAGTAGCCTCAGGTGCAATTGGTGGCTTTGAATAAAAATAAGAGGGCAGTGGAAGCATAAGGAAAGAAAAGAAGAGACGAAAATTTTGAAAAACCATTCATACATTTTTCATCTGTTGTGTAACAGAGTTAAAATCATGGTGATTACATTATTTTCCAAATAAACATGCAAAATGCAAGTTATAACCAATCAGTGGTCAAATCCAATGACAGGTCTTAAGAATCAATGCAGGCAAGCCTATTGTGCATTGTTGGGAAGTACAGCATGAATCAGCAAGAATATGTGCTTGTAATGATTTGTTTACAATACAATACTGTATGGTTACATGACACAATATTGTGTCATCAACATTTCAATGCAGGAAAGCCCCCACAAATTTGCAATAAATTATTAAATTTAAGATGTATCATTTAAAAAATATTTTATATTTTTTGAAATGACATAAATTTTAAAAAATGTTAAAGGATTAAAGACAGTAGATTTCTAGGCTGGCACTGAGTAATTTTTTTTTTAAAGTGGGCGATAGGCCAAATAAATTTAGGAACCTCTGCATTGTGCTAAGTGCTGAGCGTATACAAAGTACAAAGAATGAAACACTCCCTGCTCTCAAAGTGCTAATGGAAGAGATGACAGGTATTAATAAAAACATACTCAGCACAAATGTAAAATTAATAAATACAAATATATACAAAGTGGTTAGTTAGAGAAGGAAGGCACAAGCTTTTTTTTTTTTTTGGAGGGGGAGGAAATCAGTAAAGGTTTCACACACATATGATGAAGCAAAAGGAACGATTTCTTCCTCTTTGTTTATGCTGGTTTATTTTTAATGCAGAGGCTGAGAAGATTAGGACCTTAATGGCTGATAGTTTCTTAAAGATCTTAATTCAGATCATAAGTGTATGTGATGCAATGAAACCAGAACTGAACTTAGAATAAGAGGGCATAGGTTCAAATCCTGTCTCTGCCTGCCACTCACTACCTGTGTAGCCTTGTATTCCTTACCACCTCTCTGAGAGTCGGGTTTCCTCATCCGTAAAGGGAAGGAAGATTCAAATAGATAGTCTCTGAGGACCCTTCCAACTATGATGCAATGAAGTCAATTTCATCCTCTGTGAAATGAGGGGGTTGGGCTAGATGATTTCTAAGGTTCCTTTTAGCTTTAGATTCTATTTGTCCCTGGGGGTATGAGAAGAATAGGGAAGCTTAGGGCAAAGGCAGTATTACATACCTCTATGGGCTCCCTCCCTTGAATGCCTGCCAAAGTATGACACACCTCTCCAAGTGCTTAATATCTTATTGTTGATTGACTGGCTTAACACAGCCATTCTACCAGCAAGCCAGGGTGATCAAACAGGTCTCTTGGGCTTGCCTTGAATAAGATGGTAGAGTTGTCAAAGTTTGTTCTTGGGGCCCCTGCACTCTTTTCTACATCTCACTTTCCCTTTCCGTGTTTTCTTATTCCCTTGGCGTGTTCTCATGGTGCTCTTCCACTGCTTTAGGGTACCACACTGTAGGATATTACCTGAACTTGACCTTCCCCAAGGTACCTGTGTTTGCTACCTTTGCCTCTTTGCTGGTTTTCATATTTACCTTTCATCTAGCCTATTCATCAGAACTCTGATTTTCCATTGAGGCTAATTTGATGCATTTATTCAAGCCAAGGTGTTAATTGCCGAAAATAGTTAGAAATATTAGCTTTCCACATAATAATTGTGTTTTAACAAGGGTTTTCAGTACCTTAACCCAAAGGGTTGAGTAATAATGTGGGAATTTGTGACATTACAGCAGGACCCATTTAGGGCAGTCATTTATTCATTTATTCAGTTAGTCAGTCAGTCATTAAACCAAAACTTATTAAGTATCTAGGGCAGCTAGGTAGCACAGTGGATAGAGAGCTAGACCTGGAGTCAGGAAGACTCATCTTCATGAGTTCAAATCTGGCCTCAGACACTTACTAGCTGTGTAACACTGGGCAAGTCACTTCACCCTGTTTGCCTCAGTTTCCTTGTCTGTAAAATGAGCTGAAGAAGGAAATGACAAACCAGTCCAATGTCTTTGCCAAGAAAACCCCAAATGGGATCATAGAGAGTTGGACACGACTGAAATGAATGAACAACACCTACTCTGCAAAAAGAATGGCTAGAACTTAGTTATATAACTCGAGAGACCTACTTTGGTTTCCCCTCGCTTCCATATTGCCTCTTCTTTCCTACTCTTAATTAGGATAAATGGAGCTTCAAATACTGAGGTGGGAGAGTTAAAGGTGAGGAGAGCTGGGACTTGGTACACAGCTCTTACTTTTAACAACCTTTCCTCACATTAACTCTAGGGCCTTGAGATTGGTTATTCAAACCATAATGTCACAAGGTTTGATTACTGAGTATAGAAGCACAGAAGGGAAAGGCAGGCACCATATGTTTGCCTTTCTTTGCTTCCCCAGCACTTAACATAAAGCCTGGAATATAGGTTTGATATTTAATAAATTATTTTTGATTAGCTGTTTGTTTGTTTATTTGTTTTAAATTTTCCTCCTGGTGCTCAGTTTGCCCCCTTCTAACCCTTAGAGTCAACATAAAACTATTTGCCACAATTGCCGACTAGACTCGTCCTTAATCTAGGGCAGTACAACAAACCCAACTTCAGAAAATAAAATCATCTTCCCAAATTCCCTAAGCTCAACCCCATAAGATCCATAAGTCAATATTCTCTCAGTGGGACCCATCCTGCATGGTCTTCTGCTAAACTAAATCTGTCTAACAATTCTTACTCACAACACTAAGTAAGAAGTCTCAGGGCCTTCTTCCTGAAGAAGTTAGGTGGCCAATCTCAAAGTAGTTAGAGATGGGGATTAGGAGGCAAAAAGACCAAATGGTAAAAAGAAAGTAGTTCAGTCCTGCCTTCTCCAGCTTATTAAAGCAAAAGTGGAGATCACTGACAATAGCTTAAAGCAGGGGTTCTTAACTTTTTTGTGACATAGACTCCTTTAACAATCTAGTGAAGCCTACGAACCCCTTCTCAGATAATGTTTTTAAATGCATAAAATAAAATACATGGTGTTACAAAGGAAATCATCTATGTTGAAATACCATTATAATTTTTTTTAAATCAAGTTCATAGACCCTAGTTTAAGAACCTCCTGTTTGTAGAATTATCTTAATAGATAACAACTGTATTTTTGCAGATGTTCTACTTAAAGAAGTCTAGACAGCCAATTAAAGAATTAACTGAAAAAATAACTTAAAGTTACAAGAGAAAATAAACTCATATAAATCATCAGCCTTCCTGCATATTGCCCCCCAAAAAATACCTAATGGGAATAAATAGAAGAGAAATTTCATTCAGAATAACTGCTAAACATATGACATAGCAGTTATGTCATATGTCACCTACCATGACACACATAGGAACTCTAACTATGAAATTCTCTTTACAGAAATAAAGACAGACTAAATAATTGTAGAGATATGAATTTTTATGATTACACATGTATAACATATCAAATTGCTTACTGTCTCAGGGAGGGGGAGAATTTAGAACTCAAGATTTTAAAAAATGAATGTTAAAAATTATTTTTACATGTAATTGGGGAAAAAATGAAATATTATTCAAAGAAGCCTCCAAAAAAGAGATATGAATTGCTCATAGTTGAGCCAAAGCAATCTAATATAAATTATAATGTTATCTAAGTTCACTTAATATTCAGTGCAATAACAATCAAAATGCTAGTTTTTTGAACTTCAATGATTCACACATCTAGTGCTGATATTTAATGACTGCCAGACCTTGAAGCTCCTGGGTTTAATCACTGAGCAAGATGCTAACATCTCTTGAACTTCACCACGTTACTGTGGTGTGCTAATGTACCATCTGTGAGTAGTGCAAGGAAGGAAGATTAGCAAATCTTTCCCCCCTGTTCAAGTGGCTTACAGTGCTGAGAGTTTGGAATATTGTAGTTTGGGAAATTGGTGGCACAAATAATTGATTGGAGTTCCTTGTTGTATACTTTACATTATACTTTTGGTATACATCCTTTGAATTTCTATGATGTCACATGATTAACACTGATGGAGGAAGATGAGGTTCAGGTTGAGTGGAAAACTACTCATAAGCAGTGGCTGAACAGATGGCATACTTTCATAGGTTCTAGGTAAGAATCTGTGACTGTGGGCCTCTAGAGCAAAGAATTTACCCACCAGTCATTGGGAGTAGACTTTTTAAAACCTCTAACAATATTTTCAATGTGATTTCACTGAGTTTGGAGGCTTTTGCCACTTGTTTAGCCATGGTATTTATTAAATTGTAAATCTCAATGTTCTAGCACATCTTGTGCTGACTGTTTAGTGTGGGAGCTTTTTAATGTTTTATTAATGTTTTGTTCATTTGTGATCTGTGGCTTCTTCCCTCTCATGGCTGCTACATTATGAGCTGCATGACTGAATCTTTATTTGGCATACCCAAAAGGCCAAAAATGTGCCTGCACTATTTTAAAAATTTGCTTTCTAAAAGGTTTAAATCTGTAATTAAAAACCTTCTTTCTTTATTTCTATCTCTTTTATTCTTCCCACTCTTCAAATTCAGTTTTTGAATATAAATTATAGGTATGCTTTTTCCATTTAAGATTTTATATATTTTTTCTTTGCCTCAATGACTATCTTTCCAGTGAGAATACCTATATCAGAATGCACTGACCTCTAGGTAAATTATGCCTGCTATGTCCAGGTATACCACGAAATTTTGTATAGCAGAGGGGGAAAAAAGCTAGATGAAGAGAGGGAAAAAAGTCTATTTTTACATACAAAGGGAAAGAAAGATGTGAAGAGGATGCAAAAGGAAAGAAATAATTTGGATACCAAAAATTTGTAGAAAAGTAATTTGAAGGTCAAATTGGCTTTTTCTATGTTGCTCACAGACAACAACCTTTCTTTCATCTGCTTATCTTTGCATCAACCATTCCCCACGCCTAGAATGAATCCCTTCTCATCTTTACTGTTTCAAATCCCTGTCTTCATTCAGGGTGCAGCTCAGGTACTACCTTCTACATGATCCTTGTCCTGATATCCTCAACTACTTGTGTACAATGTCCCAAACTACCTTGTGTTTAACTATGTTGTATTTATTTATATTGATCCTCTTGATTCTATACGTGCTTATAGCTTTACTTATTGTTTCCCTCTTAGAGTATAAGCTCCTTTAGAGTAAAGGTTGTTTCATTCTTTTTTTCTTTGTGAAGAAGCATGTATTGGAAAGGCCCTCACCTGATTCAGGCTATGCACAGATATTCTTTAAGTGTTTCCTGTTGGCTTACTCTGCGTTGAGGAAAAGCCCTTTATTTGGCTTCTGAGCTGAAACTGTATGTAAATACAAAAGAACTACAACAGACCAAATCTCTCTGTCTCTCTGTCTCTCTGTCTCTCTTTTTCTCTGGTGTCAGTCTTGCAAACACATACTATAAATCTCCAAGTAGAAAGAGAATCCTCAGGTCATTATCTCCCCACCTATAACCATATGGTCCATGAACACATGGCTCCTATTTATTTATCTCCTTACATCTATTCTTTCTGCACTTTGGAGAATGAGTGATGAAAATGGAAGCACTGGGCTACAACCTTGTCAGTTTCTGAAGTCTAGAAGGACCACTAGAGGTTCAGGAATTAGAGTCTGTGTGACACCTGTAGTGATTTGGTGGGGTACGTGTTTGTAGCACCCACTTTTAAGTTCATATCCACTTTCCAAAGGACTCCAAGGTGGTAGAGGGAAGAATGTGTTCTCATTTGAGGGGATGTTATTGTACATTGGTTCTTACTACATCTTTTTTAGTTAATATCTCTTTGTTAAAGCTAAGTGATAATTGATTGATGATATTGGGGTACTAATGAATGGGGATTAACATTGGAGGGAACACACCAGAATTGTGACTCTAGACAATAATGTAAGAACCTAATTGACCTTTAGGGAACCCCTAGACCTTGAGGCACATTGCAGTCACCTACATTCGGGAGACCCAACCTGCATGTGTGTATGTGTGGGTTGGGAGAACAAGTCCAAAGTCTTTCTATACCTACATGGGGAAGAATCAATATATTTGATATATATGAGGGATATACTTGAAGGATAGTAGAATAAGGCTAATTAGGAGAAGAAAGAGGCCCTTTTTTCCTAGTGTCCTTCCAGACACATCACTTAGAAAATTCCCTATTCTTACTATCCTTAGGGTTTGTGCTTCTCTGGAATTTAATCCAAAATATTCAGGACACTTCTGTACTAGTTCATAATATCTACCATTTTTATCCCCATCACCTCTGCCATTTTTGACATAGCTAGGATAAAAGCTAGGATTGTTCACAAAACTTTAGAGGTAAATGTGCAGACCTCACTGCTTCTGGAGAAGGTGTGTTTATGTAGTAGATGGGGGGGGCAGTACAACAAGATCACTCTTTCCTTAGTTTAGCAAATCAACTAGCATTGGCCTGGCCTGGCTTGAACCAAAGTAAATGAGAAGGCATAGAAAAACCCTTCTACCTTTTTGCAAGGACACAAAGCTAGCATGAAAGGTTAAAATTGGGCCTCTTAAATAAGATAAACTGGGGATAAGATACAATCTAAAGTATTAAATTACAGCATGACTAAAAAGCATACTGTTTGCTCTTTCACAATCACTGCTGAATTCACCAGATCTTGAGACATTTAGAATAAATTAATCCTGATGAGAAAAGACCCTGAGGGAAATGCACAGTACAAGTTGCTCTTCTTTTGTTTTGCTACCTAAGGGAAAAAATGTGTACTTGATTTGGCTATTACTTTTCTTTGTCAGTCAGTCAATAGACATTTATTAAGCACCTACTGTGTGCCAGGCCCTGAAATTTGGTGCATTAACTTCATAGACTCACAGATCTAGACCTGGAAGGGAATTTAGAGATTATCAAATTTAACTACCTCCACGCCCCACTTAATGGGTGCGGAAATTGAGTTTTAGGAAGCAATTTAGTAGCAAGTTGGCCAAGCTCAGATGTCAGCTTATGTCCTGTGAACACAGACCCTTTAACTCCAGTACCTCAATATCCAAGTTAAGCTTAAACTGACTTTCAAAAGGACAGTAGAGCCTATGATGATGAACATAAACAAGAATAGTGTGGTTTTACCCCCTGATGTGTTTTTGGGCAGAGTAATGGGCTTTGCTTGGTCTTGCCTTGAGTAACCTGTATTCCTGACTTGACCTCCACCTTCTGGAATTAAACACCCCTGGATTTTTAAAATTACGAGTGCTAGATCTCCAGGATCCTCTTTCGTGTCTAAGAACAGAAAGGTGTTAAGGTACCTAAGGTGTTAGGTACCCAGAAATTCTCTGCCTTGGGACTGTCCTGCCTAGTCTGAGTGCTACTGCACCTCCACTGGTCACTGCTATACTCTGGGGCTTCCTGACCTCTCTGGGTCTTTCTTATCTCCATGGTGTTTTTTCAGGGTAGCCCTCTGCTCTGTTCCCTCTAGATACAGAGCAATGCAGGCTACATACATCTCTGTCCCATCTCTGGTTAGGTAAGAAGGCTATTTATTGGTTTAGTTGCTACTGGCACTGGCTCTGCTGATGTTTTCTTTTCCTATTGCTCATGGGCTTATGGAAACCTATCTGTGCAATTATGGAATAGAAGAAATCATTTACTGTAGTTTCTCGTTGGATTTCCTGATTATTATTGGGTCTGGTTTGAAAGTCAAGTTTTTGCTCAAGTGTGTGGGAGGTAGGCAGTATGCCTCCATTTAGGCAGTCATCTTGTCCAGAAGTCTGGCTTAATTTATATTTACTTGTTATTTTACCATCTTACTATTGCAAATGTTAAAAGATTCTCTTAGTGAGAGTTGCCATTCCCTAAATGAGCTGCCATTGCCTTTCTTTTTGTACCCAGCTCTTATTACAGTGCCTGGAACATAGTAGGCACTTAACACATATTTATTGACTGATTTTAACTAGAAACTGTTCCTAAAGGAGCTTTAGATGACAAGGATATGTAGCTCATTATTTCTGTCACTCGATCTCATTTGATTTCTGGAGTCATGACCTTTTCCTAAGTCTTCCATTATCCTAAAAGCTAACTCAGTATGGCTCTGAGCCAATTACAACCTTATAGAAAGCTAACATAATTCAAAGCCCTTCCCTTCCTCAAAAATCCCTTCTTACCTGCAGTGGCAAGTCAACTGTGAATACAGCTACAAATGTCTGCCTCATTCCTCATTTAAAGAAGCCTCTTCTTACCAGAGTAGCTGGACAACCCCCTTTTTAAAGAGTCTTCATCATACATAAATGTAAACTATGGTGATTCACGTTTATTTGTTACTGCTTCATTTGGGCAATAGACACATCTATTAATGAATGAGGAAGTTTAGAAAAAGCATTTTTAACAAACATATATTCATCATATAATTAGGAAAGCTGCCTGAATGACCTTGCACAAGAAACAGAGAAATTTTAGCTTAATCAGAAAGTACATAGTGAGATTTCTAAGGATGCTCTAATATTTGAAACACACTCATAAATGGGTCATTAGTCAAAGATGAAAGTCACGGTAGTATAGTGAAGTGCATAAGAACTTAACTAATAGGAGACTTGGGTTTAAGTTCATGCTTTGCTACTAACTACCTGAGTGACCTTGGACAATCTACTAAACTCTGGGCCTTTCTTTCTTCATTTGTAAAATGAGAGGGTGTGAAGAAATTATCTAAAATAGACTAAGTACAGGAAACAGAAATGCCAGAGATAGAGATAAGCATTTAGCTGGCCAGTAAATGGGTCATTTAACATCCATTTAACTTTATCCCAAGCTGGTGTTGAAGAGTTCTATTGTCAGGATTAAAGGGGTAGGTATGGAAATAAGGAAGAGATCTTTGCTTCCGAAATAGGAGAGATAAAACCCATTAGAGAGAAAAAGGAACACAATCAAGGATGTCAGGAAGCTGAGAAATATTAAGGTCTAGATTCTTTTTCATATTCATTAAAGACCTGGGAGACTCTTGATTTCTTGTAACTTTTCCTTTTTTGCTTATTAATTTAAACTTCTGTTGTGTCTCCCTGCAGTTACTGACTGTAAACTAGCTTCCCTACAATTTCTTCAAAGTTATTAATGTTTGATGCCAATGCCTCCTCATGTAATAGAGATGACATTGGATTCTTGAAGGTTATGCTAGTTCCTACCAAGCTGAAAAAGCTTCAAGTATAAGCTTAGAGATAAACCGTACCTTTTATCCAAGGACCATGCAAAGTGCATAGGTTGTTTATGTTGTTGTTCAGTTGTATCCATCGACCCTGTGGACCAACTGTCCAGGGAGTTTTCTTGGCAAATATAGTAGAGTGGTTTGCTGTTTCTTTCTCCAGTTTTATGCAGGCAGGGGTTAAGTGACTTTCCCGGGGTCACATAGCTAGTGAGTGTCTGAGGTCAGATTTGAGCTCTGGTCTTTCTGACTCCAGGCCCAGTGTTCTATCCACTGCACCACCTAGTTGTCCCAAAGTTAATAGGTAGAGGTTATTATTTAAGCTCATTAATAGAGGATTATAACCAAATAATAGGTATGTTTAGCCAAAGCAATTTATTCAATCATCTACCAAGGCATGAAAAGGTATATGCATAGAAAGATAGATCGATAGATAGAGCATTTATTAAGTGCTTACTATGTGCCAAGCTCTGTGCTAAGCATTGGAAATATAAGTACAATCAAAAAGACAATCCCTGCATTCTAGTGGGAGAAGACAATACATAAAAGAAAGGTATATGGGGTGCAGGGTAAGTAGGAGAGTAAGGGAAGGTACCCAAAATGGGTCAAGTTGGAGAGGTATTTTTGAGCATCATGGGCTGGTTCAGATTTGAGAAGAGTATGGTGGCTGGCATAGGTGTTTCCTTAAATGGAGATTCAGGGAGGAACTCTCCAATGGGAGGAAGAGAGATATTTTGGTTATCAAGGTCTACCAGTGAAAATGAAAGCCCAAACCCTTGAATTGTTGTACTTCTTCAATGGATCTGTAGGTACTCCCTCCAAAGGTACATATCAAACACTACCCTAGCCTTCTTATCCAGTGTAATTCCTGTCCATGTCTACCTATAATTTCCCCCAGGCAATAAAATTCAGAGGATTTTGAAACCAGGCCCGCTAATTTTAGAGCCAATTTTTTCCCCTCCATTGTTCCACATTGTCTCCCTTGGTGGGACTCAGTTTCCTCATGTGCAAAATGAAGAAATTGGACAAGATGAACTTTAAGGTCCTTTCCATCTTTATTCTAAGATTCTAGAATATATCTGAATTGTTGCTTTTATTATGAAACATGAGATAGGAACATTTACTGACCCTTTGATGAGGACACAAAAAGTTTCTTGCTAGTTTAACCCTCCAAAGACATATGACCATTCTAGGTCAGCACCCTAGTTTGGCTTTTTATCTTGGAAATCATTCCTTTTGTGAAGGAATCAAGAGTAGAAGCAAGGATGAACTTTACTGAGAAGAAATTTATTACCTTCAGACAAGAATTCTTAACTTTTTGGTTGTTACTGTTCTATAAAAGGATAACTTTTGTCAATCTAGTAAAGCCTATGGACCCTTCTCAGGATAATATTTTTAAATACATAAAATTTATGAGATTATAAAGGAAATGAATTATATTGAAATACAGCTATCAAAAACATTTTTTTCATACACTCTAGGTTAAGAACGTCTATTCCAAGGTACAGGGGGGTACAGAAGGACACCTAGACATATCAATTTGGCTGACAGTTTATGGGGGTACATACCCTGTTCCTTTCCCTTGTCTCAGGACTGCCTAGGTTACACACTAGACCAAGCTACTCAAGCTCCTAAACCCAGAAAGATTAAAAGCAGAACCACTGAGAAATCTGGCAGGATTCTCAGTCCCTTCAGAAATAGCCAACTATTCTTTTCTCTGGGTATAGCCCTCGACATCATCTCAAACAAGCCTGACTATGTTAGTTGCCCTTTCTGTAGCCTCCCTAACACTCTTGCACCCTATCCTGGTCCCTGACTGATTTAGAAGAAAGGCTCTTTACTGTTTTAGTCCCTTTGCCAAGAAGATTGTGTGTGTGTGTGTGTGTATACATAGATAAAGAGACTTACACATATATGTATGTATGTATATAGATAGATAGACATTTCTATAGAGAGATCTATATATACATTGTTCATTCATTTCCATTGTGTCTGACTCTTCCTGACCCCATTTGGGATTTTATTGGCAAAGATAGGGGAGTGGTTTGCTATTTCCTTCTCCACCTCATTTTACAGACAAGGCAAACAGGGTTAAGTGACTTGCCCAGGGTGACAAATCTTGCCAAGGGCTAGGGGTGTGTGTGTGTGTGTGTGTGTGGGTGTGTGTTGGGGGAGGGAAGTTGAGGTCAGTGTTTTAGTTTTCAAAGAGATTGGGGAAGGAAATTGGGGTAGAATTACAGGCAGGCAAGGTGACTGGCATGTGAGCAGCAACCAATGCTCCTGTACTTCCTCAGCCTAGCATAGCCAGGAAATTGGCCTAAAACCAAGAGTAGAGCCCTGTCTGGATAGACCACATCAGTCATTTGCTGAATTAGACAGAGGTCATATTTTTAAATTATTTTTTACTTTATTTTTATTTGGATCTTAAGTACCAAATAAAATGGGTATTTCCATTTATATAATAGGACAGAAAAAAAGGATTGTACATGAAGTTACAGATCTCTATTATATATAGTTTGCTTTTCTTATTTACTGTATAATATGTTCAACCTTCAGTTTTCAAAGCTGTCCTGTTTTTCAGTGCTTCTTTCTGTCCTCCCTTCTGTTCTTTTCTCTCAATTAAAAAAATTATCTTCTTTTCTTGCATTTTCTTTTCTTTCTTTCTCTCTTTTTTTCTTTCTCCCTTCTTTTTTCCTTCTTCCTTCCTCCTTCATTTCTCTCTCTCTCTCTCTCTCTCTCTCTCTGTGTGTGTTCTACATTTCTGTGGTTCAGAAGAAAGTGATGTTCATAGAATTTTGGTTCTCTTACCCTTTCTTCCATGTTTGTATAAGCATCATTTCATGCACTTTTATTTTGTGAAATGATAAGTTTCTTTCCCTTTCATCTCCTTTACTGTCTAGAATTATTTCCATCACCCCTCTAAACCATTAAAATAAAACATAACTACCTCCAGTCTTTGTGCCTATTTTATTTAACTTTCTCTATGACCCTTGTAGACTTCAGGGATTTGAGAGGATATTTGTTTCTTCTGACTCTATTACATTGTAAAAAAATTCATTCTAACATAGAACCTTCCAGTTCATCAAATTTGTATGCTTTTCTATGTCTCTCTTATCTCCTACATTTCCATTTCAAGATATCTAATCAGTTCTGTCCTGTTCATCAGGAATGCTTGGAAGTCCTGTATTTTACTAAAGGGTCATTTTCCTTATTGTATGATTATCCTGTCTTATTGAATAGGTTATTCCCGATTATAGGCATTTATTTTCTGCCTTTGGGAATCTTGCATTATAAACTCTCCTCTCCTTTACAGAGGCAATTGCACATCTTGCATGACCCTGGTTCTGGCTCCTTAACATTTGAATTCTTTCTTCTTTGGCTATTCAACACTTTTTTTTTTTTAACTTAGAAATTTAGGATTTTGGATATGACTCTTCTGTGAGTTTTCTGTTGGGACTTTGTTTCAGATGGTAACTTTTGATTTCTTTCTGTTTCTACCTTGTCCTCTGATTCTAATAGACCTGAGCAGTTTTCATCTATGATTTCTCAAAAAATGGTATCCAAAAAAAATTTGGTTTTGATATTCATTTTCAGGCAGTCCAGTGATCCTTAGAATACTTCTCCTTGATCTGTTTTTAAAGTCAGTTGTTTTTATAACATATAACTTATATTTTTGGGATTTTTTCATTCTCTTCATTTTGTTTTAATATTTCTTATTGTTTCATAGAATTGTTTTCTGTTTGGATCATTCTAATTTTTAGGGAGTTGACTTACTGATTAATGTTTACCGCTATCACTTCTAAGGTATAAATTTTCCTTTCCATCTTTTTCCTCCCTAGTTGTTCCATTTTGTATCTCTTATTTTTTTTTCCAATTATTCATTTTTTCCAAGTACTTTGTAGGTCATCTTGAGCACCTCTGGGAGGTTCATGCGTCTTACTTTAGAGACCACTGAATTAAGTCATTTTGGGATGGGTATGTGAAATAGTCACTTCTTATAAAACTGATAATATTTAAGATCAATAAATACATAAGCATAAAAGAAAAAGACATTTATATTGTTTTTGTTCTTGCATAATTGCAATTTGGAACCAATTCATTTTAATCTCTTGCTGCATAGTAAAACTTACATTACCATGCTGTGTGCATTTATAGACTTTTTAAATGTTTCCCACCAGTACTCTGTAGTCATTTAGTGTTCATCAGACTTGCTATAATTGTGGTGATGCTTATTAGGATTTATCACAAACAGAAGTACAACAAACTTTACTGAAATCCAAAAAAAAAAAAATGACCTAAGGGAGTCTGTTAAAAGTAAGACAAAAATGTTTGAAACTTTATTATTCCACAGAATATCAGAACTTGAATATATTTTGTTTAGATTTTAGGTTAATCTTGTCTATCAACACTGTCCCCAGATGTTCTTTTCTTTATACAGACATCTAAAAGTTAATTTATTTTGAAGGTCCATAAGTGAAAAGTGTTACACAGTTTTATTGATAAGTTCATTTGGTTCTAAGAAACACTTTATTGTTTCCTTATTTGATTTTTAAGGAAATCTTAAAAATAAGAGCATGTATATAGTATGCAAGAACTGATGTTACCAAATAATAACAGTGAAATATCCAGCACAGTATTTTGTCTCTAACAGTGATAGAGAGGGATATTTTAATATAGGAAATGGGATGGTAGTTCCCCTACATGATGTTAGTCTCAGAAGATTAGAGACACAGCCTAACCTGACTTCCCTTAAACATTCTAAAATTCTAGAATGCAGAAATTAGATGAGACCTGAGGGATCACCTAATCCAACTCTTTCATTTTTTTAAACATTAATGTTTTACTGATACCTTTTCTTTTTATATTACTGTCATTTCCAAATATACCCTGGCCCACACAGTGAACTTTCCTTTGTGAGGACAACAACAACAAAAGCAAAAACAAAAAGCTGTTAAGTAAAATAACCAACCCAGCCAGAATGTGGAATTGCCAAAGAGATATGTTGCACCCTTAGTCTCCCACATCTTAAAGGAAAAGAAAGGGTGCATTTCCTCTTCTCTTGGGTGGGGTTCAGAGTAGTCATTACAGTTATGAAGGATTTAGTTTTCTATGCTTTCTCACTCTCTTCTTTTAAAAAATATTGATAAGGAAACTGAAGTTTGGGAAGTGATTTACTCAAGTATATATACTACATTAGTGGTAAATCTGAATTAGAACAAAGACTTCCTGATCCCAGTCTTTATTACTTACAATTGATCCAGACCTCTCTATAAAGCATTTCTATGTTCAACTAAAAATATCCACTGATATTTCTGGTCTTATGAGTTGTATAAATTTAATAGCCATTTTGCAAAGTAATTTTTTCCATTTATTCAAAAACCAACCCTTTAAGTGGTACCCTTCATTCTAAGATTCATCAATATGGTATAGTTTAAAAAGCACTAGATTAGGAGTTAGGAGACCTGAGTTCTAGTTTTGTTTCTAAACAGCTGTATAACTCCAAATAGCTGTAAGTTTCTTAACTACTCTGGGCCTAACTTTTCTCATCTGTAAAATGACAGAATTGGAGAAGGTGATCTTTGATGTCCTTTGCAATTCCTCCAATCTGCGAATTTATTATAGTATTTGATGAACAATTCTGTATTCAGTCTATTTCTTTTGTAATTTTGTAAATTTCACTCTTATTGCTTATAAATAATTTTTCTACAATGTCATCCTTGCATATGGTACATAATTCTAATATATTCTCTCAGAGCTTAAGAAAGTAACTAAATTATAAAGAAACAAATGAAATTTATATGTATTGTTTCAAATTATTAGAACATAATATATCCTGTAACTTCAATTACATTTCTAGCTGAAAATGAGATAACCATTGTTGAGTTAAAATGCATTAAGAACATGGATTTGAATTTCAGAGTCTAATAATGACACACATGAAATCATAAAGTAAGATTTAATATAATTATTTTTCATTTTACAATAACCAAATGGCAATCCCTACTTGTCAAATGCAGAGGAAGAATTATGCAAATATTGCCAGAAATGAGTGTGAGTCCATTTGTATTTTTTTTCTTTTAGGTAAGTGGGAAGGTTAAAGCAGTCAAATATAAAGATGATCTTGAATTTAGGATGGAATAAAACAAGGATGGATAATAAAAAGTGTAGTCCCTATGCCCCTCCCACTAAATCCTAAGGAAGAATACATCCCAAAGAACATTCTCATTGCTGGGTAAGTCATAGAGAAAGCTGAGGCAAGGGACTTAAAAGAGATCTGAATTCTAATGTGAAGGGAGAAATTGGGGAGTTGGCACCCAACTCTCAGCAGAGTGCCAGGACCCCCTCTCTGTCTGCTTTGGTGAGACAATTGCCAAGCAATTTATGTCACTTGTGGGGAAGCACCCTTAGGTTTTTCCTAATTATTAAAGGGACAGAGATAATTAAATGGTCACATTGACAGCAAGTTTAAATGGGAGTTGGAAATCAGGGAGTGGAATTGCAACTGCCTGAAGGCAAAACCAAGGGCTGGTGCTGCCCTACTTACTCTATCATTGCTTTGCTTGGATGTGTACAATACATCCAGGTTGCTCCAAGTTCCTGCCTTTCATCAATTAATAGTCATATACCATGGCATTTATGAATTAAAAGGCCTGAGTGAAAGCTTTACCTACTTCCTGTTGGAGGTAGCAAGCAATTGAATTTCCAGGCTTGTGTGTGCGTGTGTGTGTGTGTGTGTGTGTGTGTGTGTTTGGGTTTGTTGTTGTTGTTGTTGTTGTTGTTCTGCCTCCTACCTTGGGGGAACTAGAAGGGTTTGGGCCCAGAAATAGTTGTGTACACACACTATCTATTGATAGTGTTGAATGATCTACATATGCTCTACTTCACCACTGTGAATAAATATACACTAGGCTTTGTGAGACCTGAATCAATGAAGCACACAAATCAGGGACTTGGGTGAAATATGTGGGGGTAAATAGGTAGAGGAGTGGGGGGTAGAACTGAGTGAACTGATTGGTAGAAATACAAATCTACCCTCCTGCACAGATAATAGATATTACAGACCAAGAATCCACCCACACAAGGGAAGAGCTAATGGGTGATTATTGGTCAACTTTTTAGAGATTCTGGCAGTGAAGAACAAACAAGTTTTCTAACAGTGACAGGTTATATGATGTTGGGTGGACAAGATTTTAAAATTGTAACAGTAGGTATTGATACGGAACCCAAGTATCCCATGGGTTCTAGTGAGCCAAACACTTGAGTCAGAAGGCAAAACTAAAAATTAGGCATATAGTCTGATGGGACAGACTGAAAGAAGGACCTAGGCTACAATTAATTTTGCCCTTAAAAGTTTAGTCATGTTTTACATGTATAATTGATATCATATTGCTTGCCTTGTCAATGTGGGGGGAAGGGTATGAGGGAGAGAATTTGGAACTCAAAAAAAAATTTTTGAAAGAATGTTAAAAATAACCAACCAATGAAACAGATAGCTACATAAAAATTTAGTCATGAAACATATGAATGTCTCATGATTATGCCCAGTTAGAGAGACTCTCTAACAACAGGCTGGGGGTTGGGATCCCAGTCATGAGCTAAAATAAAAAGTTACGATGTTTTGTGTCTCTCCCAGAATTGTTCCTATACCTTCATGCCAGGAACAAATGGACATAAGGAAATACACATTTGAATCAACCACAGGAGTTTATGAGAAGTGAGATTAAGTCAATGCAATTCAACCTTTAGCAGAGTTTGAAAAAAAAATCTCAGATCTGGGTACTAGTCACATCAACTGAAATAAGTCAAGAAGGAGCAAGATAAGGACTAATAGTTCCTCTATACTCCCCACAAAATATCTGTTTTTCACCAAAGCACCAGCCAACCAACCAAGTGGTTTTGATAAAAGAAATCTCACGCATTTCTGCTTGACCTTTTATTTTCAACTCTTCTTATGGGCTTGGGGAGAGGAAAATGCTGTTACATCACTACCTTCACCTGTTTTCATCTGTGCTTGTATGACTGCCTGTTGTATAGCCAGAGAAGTGCCTCTACTCTCTCCTCCTTCAGAAGTTTTTTTCCTCCTTATTTTGTGGGCTCGTCTGAGTTCTGTCCTTGTCTCAAAACCTTGCAATATTTCCTTGCTTTGTGAGATGAAGGAAAACTCAAAATCCCAGCAGGCTATGTGGGTCCAGGTCACTCCTACCTCTTGCAGAGGATGTGCTCTCTAGTGATAAAAATATTTGCAAAACTGGTACCTTTCATCCTGAATGGTGGGTGGTGGGTTGGAAGTCATCCAGGGATCTTCTCTACTACAATTTGAAGGATCTCCCCTCAATTTACCTTTACCTGCCCAATTAGTTACATATGGTTGCTTGTGTTGGTATTTGCATATCAGAATGACATGTATGGGCATGCTGATAATATTAACAACCAGTTTCTTGGGGAAAAAAGTAATTGTATGCCCAATACACTTTTAAGTTTAGTCTGTATTATTAACATTTTATTGAGCCTAGACAATCAAGGAAGCAATAAATCAAACTCTGATCTGTAGCATTTGCAGATTTCCAAGGTGTAAATGCTCACACAGATTTTAGCAAGCTGGTAGGAGTTGACTCCAGTGTACCCCTGAGTCTAAGAGGCATATGTGGGGCAAAAGAGCTCCCTTAAAAGTGCCACAAATAGTGCCAAAGATAGTAGCTATTAAAAACAGTAAGCCCTGTAATATTAGAATGTATTCAGTGACCTTAATAGAAAAATAAAAGAGACATGTTCAAGTCATTCTCATTATCCCAAGGCATTTCTGCTTTCTAGTATACTTGTACATTCTAGGGTCTTCACTCACCAAAAAAAATGTTGATTTTACAATTATGGAAAGTCAATATTTTCATATACTTTATACAATATAATTACTGGGACCATCTAAACAGAACCACAGAATTTCATGAGTTGGCAGGGACCTGAGAAGCACCTCATCAAATCTGTGTTCAAACAGGAATCCCTTCTTATTTATTAGTGTTAAATGGTTATCTAGCAGCTTCTATACACAGATCCCCAATATCTTCTATTATTTCCACTTGAAAGTTATCTTTAAAGTTAGAAAGTCTTTCCTGACATCAGAAAATGTGATATTCTGTTACATTTGTCTCCTTATAAACATCCCCATTGCTCTATGTTCTCTTTGTAGCCAAGTAGGACAAGTCTGACTTCTTTTCCAGGTAACAGCCCTTCAAATATCGAAGGACAACTATCATATTATGATATATTCTCTTCTTAGGATAAAATATCCTAGTTACTTCAAATGATCTTCTAGATCATAAAGTTGATTCCCTTTACCATCCTAACTGCCCTTTTCTAGACACTCTCCCACTCATCATATCCTTTCTAAAACATGGCACCTAGAATTGAACAAAATGCCTCAGATATGGTCTGATCAGGGCAGGGTTCAGTAGGATAATCAACCACTTTGACACTATGCCTCTCCTAAGATAGCCTAAGATTACATCAAATGTCTTGGCTGCCATATCACACAATTGACTCATAACAAGTTTATAGTCTACTAAAAACCCAAATGTCATTTTCAGTGAGACTTGTCTAGCCACATATATCCCATATTATATTATAGAATTGTTTTTTTTTAAAATCTGGGTGTAAGGATTTACATTTATCCCATTTAAATTTAATATTCTTATATTCTGACCAATATTCTATGAAGCCTAGGTTCTTTTGAATCTGCCATGCTGTTTACTAGCTGTCTTCCAGCTTTATGTCATCAGAAAAATGTACAAACATGCTATCAATGCTTTTTATCCAAATCATTGATAAAATGTTAAACAGCACAGGACAAGCACAGATCCCTGACATATAACTCCCCTAAACACTTCCTTCTTATGCTGAAGTCAAGCCAAAAATGGCTACTTGTTAGGTCAACAGTTCAACCTGCTCAAAATCCCCCTAATGATACCATGATCTAGCCTATATCTCTCCATCTTTTCCACAATAATATCAGAGACTTTCTCAAATATCTATTTAAAAGCTAGGTAAACTATAATCATGGCATTCCCCTTAATCTAATAACCCCATCAAATAAGGAAAACCTGTTCTTGATGAAGCCATAAAATCATTGTGATCACTTCTTCCTTTTTCTAGTTGTTTATTAACCATCCCTTTTAAAATATGTTGTAGAATTCTGTCAGGAAACATAGTCAAGCTCACTGATCCATAGTTTTCAGACTCCTGTCTCTTTCTTTAAAAAAACAAAATCCTTCTCCAATCCTGAAATACTTCTCCCATTCTCAGCAATTTTTCAAAAATCACTGATAGTTGTTCAGAACTCACATTTGCCAGTTTTCTTTATGGCCTTCCTAATGTGGTATTCAAGACAACACAAAATTCCAGATGTATAACAAGGACAGAGTACAGCAGGAGTTTCAGCCTCTTCATCCTTATTGGAGGGAGTTAATAAATACAATCATCTAGAACTTTGTAACCTGCATCCCTCTGGAAGTATTGATTAGTTGTAATTATATACAGAATCTCAGAAGGTAAGCTAGCTTAGAGGTTATCTAGTTCAACCTTCCACTCCATGCCTTAGTAGTTCCTTCTACAGCATTCCTGACAAATCCCACCTTAATACTTCCACTTAATACTCACTGTTCTGTTATCTCTCCTTACTAGAAAATTCCTTCTTATATTAAACCAAAAATCTCTTTCCCTATAACTTCTATCCTTTCATCCCAGTTCTGCCTTCTAGACTAATACAATAAAAGCCTTCTTTATCTAGATAGCTATCACATCTTTGTCTTAGCCTTCTCTTCCTCAGATTAAACATCCCCGCATATTTCAACCACTATTCATGTGAGATGATCCTGATAATTAGCCATTTTAGTTATTATTTTCTAAATGGTCGCCAAGTTGTCAATGTCCTTCTGAAAATCTTCAGCCCATGACTGAAAATGGACTCTACATTTGGTCTTACCATTAAAGAGGAAGGTAAAAGTACTACCTACCCTGACTCATTCAACAATACACATTCACCTGATTTTTTTTTTAAAGTTCATACTGTGGTAAAGATCAGGAATGTCAAGCTCAAATAGAAACAAGTCTCACTAACCCATAAGGATTCTGTAGACTGCTTTAGAAAACCACACATTAAGATTATCTATGTTTTATTGTATTTTAATTTATTTTATCAAATATTTCCCAATTACATTTTAATCTAGTTCAGGTTGCATGTTTTACACCTCTGGTATAGAGACCTATGTTAGATACTGAAGGAGATGCAAACTTTAGATAAGAAACAATCCCTGCCTTCATAGAATATACATACTCTCTAGAAAGAGTCATAGAAACAAATAGAGATAATGATAATAATCAACAGTTCATGATAAGGAATTGCAAACGGAGTGCTGTGTGAAATCTAGATGTGATGGCAGGAGAGAGTCATTGCAAAGCAAGGGAAGTTTTCAAGGACTAGGTGGCATTTTGAGACAGGCTTTAAAGGCTAGGTAAGAATTCCACAGATGCTGAGTGTAAGGGAAAGAATCCCACGCATACAAAAGCTTGAGCAAAGGCAAAAAGATGGGAGGTTTCATGGCATATTTGTATAACAAAGAGTACTATAATTTGGCTAGAAAATAGAGGGTGGTAATATGAGATAAGGCTAGAAAAGTAATATGGCAGCAGATTATAGAGACCCTTGAAAGTCAAACAAAGGAAGTTGTACTTTACTGGTAGAGACAAAACTAACTTTTTTTTCTTGAGGTGGAGTAACATGACTGGATTCATGAGGAACAAAATATTCTAGAAAATAGCTTTAAGGAGTTGGGAGAAAGTGGTTACAGAAAGAACTGTTAAAAGGCTAATAGGATCTGGGTGCTTTATTTCTATTAATGCAACCTAAGGCTATATCATCTTTTAAATAAGTTATATCACATTAGTATTTTATATTAAACTTGTAGCTAACTAAATTCCTCAGAAGGAGGCAGCTAGGTGGTACAGTGGATAGAGTTCCAGACCTGAAGTCAGGAAGACTCATCTTCCTGAGCTCAAATCTGGCCTCAGACACTTACTAAATATGTAATCCCAGGCAAGTCACTTAACCCTGTTTGCCTCCGTTTCCTCATCTGTAAAATGAGTTGGAGAAGGAAATGACAAACCACTTCAGTATCTCTGCCTAGAAAACCCCAACAGGATCATGAAGAGTTGGACATGACTGAAACAACTGATCAACACAAAGCTCCTCAGAACTTTTCCATGTACGCTACTCCTGGGCTATGTTCCCTAAACTATACTTGCACAATTAATTAATTTTTTATCAGAATGCAGAGTTCCAAATTTGTATCTATTCAATTTAATCTTGTTGACCTTGAGCAAGTGTTCTCTAGTCTGTCAGGATCATTTTCAATCTTGATTGCTAGCATGGTAACTGCCTTGCCCAACTTGGTTTTATCTGAATGTAACCCTTATGTTAGTCTTGCTCCTGATACAAAGAGCCCAGGTTTGCTATGAGGACCTTTAATTTCTCTAGTTCATTGACCGGATGATCTTGGAACTTCAGTGTCCAATATTCCCCCGCCAGTTAGTCATCTGTTCCTGTTGGAACACACACAGGCTTACAGGACTCAAAATGGGAACAGTTTTATTTACAAGTTGGAAAAGGAGGAAAGCTGCATTAACCACTCCCCTTACCCTCCACTAAGCAACTCTCCTTCAGAGATCTATCCAGCCTCTGTAACTTGTACTACTGTCCTGGTTAGGTTGTACAGGTGGGAAGTAACAATTCGTTTCCCTTCTGCAGAATTTCTGTTTACACCATGTTGCATGCTTACAGCAATAACTGCTTCCCATGCTTGTCAGCAGATCTTGGTGATTACCTGTCCTCTTGAGTACTGTTGGTTGCTATATTTCTCCATCATTTCACTGTTGCTTTCCTTTGTTCCCAGTTCTAGGTCTTACTCTCCATAGTTTAGCAGTTTGACTTTCCTCTAGCTGAGGTGCTCATCACCTTTTGTAGGAGACTGACCTTTAAACGCTAATATGTACGGAGGAAACTTCTTTACAGACTGAAAAAAAACCTTTACCCATCGCTTGCTTTAAAGCATTTTTGGTAGTGCGTGGGTTGCACAGCCTAGACTTTACAGAAAGCTCCTGGGAATTTGAGGAGGAATAATCACTCCTTGCATATGTCAGTGAGATATTTCCAATCAATTTCATTCAACTCAATAAATTTTATTAAGTGAGCCTTATGCACCAGATACCCTACTAGGTGCTGGAGATCTAAAGACAAAAGTGATACATTCCCTGCTCTCAAGGACATACATTTTACTATGATTTACTATAATCTAATTAAGCTTATAATTAATCTTTATCATTTATCTCCTCTCTCCTCCAACATTCATGTAGTTCATCTCTATTTTCAGCACTTTCTTCTGGGTATTGGGTTTGGAGGGAATCCCTACTGTTTTCTCTCTCTCTTTCACTCTATCCCCCATCTTCTCCCAGAGTAGTCAAGCTTGCTTATTCAATTTTCCCAGGGCAGCTTACTGAAACATTTAGAAAAGGAAGAGAGAGTAGCACCAGCTCCTCCCAGAACAGATGCCTGGTTGTTGGGAAGGGAAAAGAATTTGTAGTCCCCGCTACTTGATAATTTGATAAGAATGTTACTCTTCAGATTGTCTTCATTCAATCAAATACTCCCTCTAGGGCAACTCCTCCTTGATTGATGCAGATCTATTAATTTGTACTCTTTGATCATGGTTATTCAACCAGCCACATATCTGCCTAATTAGTAGTCTCAATTCAATAATAATAAATAGGTAGGCAAGTTGGTAGATAGAGAGACAGACAGACAGACAGATAGATAGATAGATAGATAGATAGATAGATAGATAGATAGATAGATAGTGTATTTATTATTTAATATGTGCCAGGCACTAACTATACTAAGAGTTTGGGATGCAAGCACAAGCAGAAAAGATAGTCCCACTCCTCAAGAGGCTTACATTCTAATGGGAGAAGAAACAATACATTGAGAGGGAGTTGAGAGGGGGGAGAGTACCAGCAAAGGAACAAGATAGAAAAAGTTTAGCGTAAGGAGCAGAGCTAGGAGAGAAGTAAGCATGGATGATCTGGTTCCTTCCTAAAATTGCAGTCCTGAGGAAGAACTCACCATTCAAAGGAGTGGGCCACAGGGGATGGAGCCATCTCTATGGTGAGAAGACTGCTGGAACAGAGGAAGAAAAATCCAGAATGTCAAGAATGAAACCATGAGAGAATAACGGCATAAATTATGTTATGAATCATGCAATTATGTGATTTCCTTCAAGTAGCTGGGCACTGTCTCATATGCTGTTTGTTGGTTACAGTCCTTAACCAAGCAGTTCATTTTTCCCTTGAAGCATTTCAACATCTTGCAGCTCTTTACACATTTCATCATCTCTTCTTGACTATCCACTACCCAGGTGCCTCCACTATGTCCCAAGAATTTTCACCTTACCTAGGATTTCACTGGATTTAAGCTCACAAACATCAGAACTTCATTCTTCTCTTTGTTTATTGGAAGATTTCTTGTCCAGTCATCATTATGTCAGTTCCCCCCCCCCCATACTTCTTTGTTAAAAGAGAAAGTTCAGTTGGTAAACTAATGTCACTCATTGTAACAAGTAAAATAAGGGCTTTTTAAGTTCAAAGAGTTGAAAAAATTCAAAGAAACAATCACTTACTTTTACCTATTCAAATTCTTTCATGTGGTAATAAATGCCCCCCCAAATTTGTGATTTTATGGTATCTCAAGGATCCACATGAGAGAGACAGAGAAGCAACGCATGTATAAAACTTAAATTTCAGAGGAGATTTATTGAAGAACATTCTTTTTTTTTTTTTTTTTTTTTTGCTTAGGCAGTTGGGGTTAAGTGACTTGCCCAGGGTCACACAGCTAGTGTCAAGTGTTTGGTCTGAGGTCAGATTTGAACTCAGGTTCTCCTGACTTCAGGGCCGGTGCTCTATCCACTGCACCACTGAGCTGCCCCTAAGAACATTCTTTATAACTGACTAGAGATAGTAATGGGGCAGCTAGGTGGCAGAGTGGATAGAGCACTGGGAATCTGGAAGACTCATCTTCCTGAGTTCAAATCTGGCTTCAGATACTTACTAGCTGTATAACCCTGGGCAAGTCACTTAACCCTATTTGCCTGTTTCCTCATCTATAAAATGAGCTGGAGAAGAAAATGACAAACGATTACAGTATCTTTGCCAAGAAACCTCCAACTGGGGTCATAAAGAGTCAGATATGACTGAAACAAGTAAACGACAATAAAAAGAGATAATGCAGATTCTCTCGATCTATGTCTAGATTGGGGCAACAGTGAAACAGCTCTCTAAATTGGGGCGGTATAGCAGTTCCAAAGACAATTTCCCAGCTTTCCCTTTTTATGTAGGAAAAAGTCCCATCTAAAATAGGCAGCATTGGAGGCGATGAGGAAACACAAGCATATTAATGCATTTTTGGTATTGCTGTGCATTTGACATTAGAACAACCATCCCGGAAAGCAATTTGAAATTATGGAAATAAAGAGATTCCACTGCCAAGCCTATATCCAAAGGAGATCACTGACAAAAAGAAAGTCTCCATAGACATCAAAACATTTAAAGCAACATTTGTGTGTGGTAGCAAAGTACTAGAAACAAAGTAGATGCCCATTGATTGGGGAATAGCTAAACAAATCATGGTGCATGAATATCACTGTGCTGTAAGAAACAATGAATATAGAAACGCATGAAAAGACCTACAAACTGATGCAAAGTGAAGTAAAGGAGACAGAAAACATTGTGTCAATAATTACAATCATGTAAACAGCCAGACCAGTGACAAACAACAAATAAAGAATGTTCCATAATTACAAAGACCAAGTTTGGCTCTAAAGAAGAGATATTAGAAGATATCTCCCCCTCTCCTTTGTAGATTTAGGGGTATGTTCCTGCAAGTTTGGAACATTGCACTTCATGCCAGATTTGGGGAGGCTGGTTTTAATATCAGATTGGTTTGGTTGAATTTTAATTCTCTTCTTTTTCTTCTTTTTTTCCCCAGGTCTCAATTTTCTTTAATCTTTTTTTTTTTTTTTTGGCTAGGTAATGGGGTTAAGTGACTTGCCCAGGGTCACACAGCTAGTGAGTATTATATGTCTGAGGCTGGATTTGAACTCAGGTCTTCCTGACTCCAGGGCCAGTGCTCTATCCACTGTGGCACCTAGCTGCCTCAATTTTCTTCAATCTTAAATCCTAAAACTAGATAAGGAGGGGAAATGGAGAAGCCCTACCAAGGCAGGGCTTGATTGAACCCACTCTCAGAATACAGTATTGTGGAAAATGCAGGGGAACCAATACACAGCAGGTTCTCCTGACAATGCAGTTAGGTAGAGGGGGAAGTGAGGGTAAACCAGTTCCCCCAACTTTATTTCATATAAAAAATGAAGACGAGAGCTATAGGAAGACCCCTGTCACCCACTTTCTCTCTCCAGTAAGAGAAAATCCCACCTGAGACAGAGTCAGGAGAAAGAGCTCCATCTACATGACGTTGCCTCCAGGCTTGGGCCCCCAGATGAGGTATGTGAACAATGAAGAGGCTGAGACTCACAGAAAAGGGCCATGAATGCCCACACCCACTCCCAATACAGACAAGGCAGACTTCACAAACAAGGACCATGGGTGTAATTCAATTAGATAAGTGCCAAAGCTGCCCCCTAAACTCAAAGACAGGGTTGCCTCCCATTCACAGACACAGATAGGATGCCTCTCAAATAAATATAAGAACAGGGGCCATTCACTCTCATAAACACATACATTCTCCTCCCCTCCCCCCCATAGGATTTTATTTTTTCCAGTTACATGTAAAAACAATTTTTACCATTTGTTTTTTTTGTAAAACTTGATCCCAAATTTTCCCTTTCCCTCTCTCCCCTCCCTGCTCCCTAAGATGGTAAGCAATTTGATATAGGTTATATATGTGCAGTCATGTAAAACATATTTCTATATTAGTCAACATGCACACTCTTAAAAAGAAAAAACTTTGCATAAGAGGGTCCATAGGATAAGGAGTTAGCCTCCATTGTCCAGGGTGTGTTTCTTTTCTAAGTAGTCCAAAGGTGATAATCCCCACTCTGAGTGACATATGGAACCCAGTGAAGGGCCTGGTATCTATTTTTCTCAATGATCTTCATGTGTCAAACCTGAATCCCAGAGACAGTGAAATAAAATACCTCAAATTTAACAAAGATGGGAGCTGGCCCTCCACCTCCCCTTTCTCCACACTGGGTAAGCCAAAGTGTGCTCTCATTATGTACACCCTTCCTTTATGAAAGGACTTGATGTTCCAGTTAACCACATTTTTCTCAGGCAGGTACTTGGCACTACCCACATTAATTTTGAATTGGGGAAAATCTGCATCACTGGGCACTTGTACTGCAATCTCCACACTGTTGGCCACTGACTGCTTCTAAAATTGGTCCTTAGCTTTAACCATAATTTCTATCTACCTGTGAGAGAACTTCTCAATGACAGACTCAATCCAAATCAGTGGTTTTACTTGGGTGTTGAGTCAATAAAACATGAGATCAAAGTTACCATCAGGTGGGATGAAGGAAATGATTTGATCATTGTCAGATCTAGTAAGCCAGATGACAATGATGGCATTTAACATCTTCCAATTCAACAGACTTGTTTTGTTGCAGCTGGTGAGTTTAAAAAGCAGCCAGTCATTGAGGCCCAATCTCAGCTCTGGCATGCCAGACAAGAACACCTTTAGGTTAATAGTACGCACAATCTCACTCAGCAGCACATTCCCACCAGTAGACTGACACTCAATCAAACCAATGAAGACCTCATTTTTCTTTTATTTGATGCCCTCTGAATGATAGAACACAGTATTGGTGACTGTCAAGGGAACCCAAACCTTGCCTGTCCCTAATTTGTTGCCTGGCTGGGTGATATGCTCCTGGAAGATTTTGTTGCCCATGGCCTATAGAAAGCTAAAATCCATGAGTTAATCCAACAGCTCATAAATAATGACAAAATTGTCTGGAATGCTCTTCTTCTCCAGTTCCTTAAAGTACTCAAAAAATAGTTTTACAATCTTGTAGAGAAAGGAATACACCACGGAGGTATTGGTGTTCTTGAGTGTGGTGGCCACCAAGTAAAGATTGTTATGTTTGACCCACAGGAAGTTCACTATGCCATAGGACAGGGCTTCCGCTTATTCCTTCTGTATCAGCAAGGGCATGAAATGACCAATTTCTGCCATGCTCCCATCCCCCTTCTAGTTCTAACAGATCAAGGGCTTCCCCTTCATGTCCAGAATAAGATAGCAGAGGCAGACTTGGTGGTGTCAGGGCCTGGTCAGAGCAGATGCCTTGCTAGGGGTAGCAGGGAATGAGACCTTCGACCCTTTTCCTTATTTCTTGAAAAAAAATTTATAATAAGGAATGACTGTCCAGGACAGAAAGGTTAAAGAATATATAGAGAGATCTATAGAGAAGGGAAGAAGTTGAGCATTACAAAATGTAAAATGGATCATTTTGATTATATAAAATTAAAAAGGTTTTGCACAAACAAAAGCAAGGCAATCAAAATTAGAAGGAAAGCAGAAAACTGGGGTTGGGGAGGATTGCAGCAAGTATCTCTGATAAAAAAAAAACCTGATTTCTCAAATATACAGAGAACTCAGTCAAATTTCTAAGAATACAAGTCATTCCCCAAATGATAAATGGTCAAAGGATACGAACAGGCAGTTTTCAGACAAAGAAATCAAAGCTTTCTGTAGTCATAGTTTTAAAATGCTCTAAATCACTATTGATGAGAGAAATGCAAATTAAAACAACTCTAATGTACCACTTCATACCTATCAGATTGGCTAATATAACGAGGAAAATGATGAATGTTGGAGGCGATGTGGGAAAACTGGGACACTAATGTAATGTTGGTGGAGTTGTGAACTGATCCAACCATTCTGGGGAGCAATTTAGAACTATGCCCAAAGGGCTATGAAACTGTGCATATCCTTTGATCTAATAATACCATTGTTAGGTCTATAACCAAAAGAGACCAAAAAGGAAGGCAGAGAATGACTTACTTATACAAAAATACTTATGGCAGCTCTTTTTGTGGTGATTAAGAACTGGAAATCGAGGGATGCCCATCAATTGGGGAATGACTGAACAAGTTGTGGCATATAATTATGAAGGAATATTATTGTGCTATAAGAAATGATAAGCAGAATGATTTTAGAAAAACCTGGAAAGACTTACATGAATTGATGCAAAGTAAAGTGAGCAGAACCAGGAGAACATTATACACAATAACAGCAATATTGTTTGATGAAGAACTGTGAATGACAGCTATTCTTAGCAATACAATGATCCAAGACAATCCCAAAGGACTCATGATGAAAAATGTTATCTGCTTCCAGAGAAAGAACTGATACTGTCTGAATACAGACTGAAGCATGCTATTTTTCTCTTCCTTCCTTTCTTTTTCTTTCTTTTTTTTGTTCAAATATTCTTGTACAAAATGACTAATATGGAAACATTTTACATGATTACACAGGTATAACCTGTATCAGATTGCTTTCCATCTCAGGGAGGAGGAAGGGGAGGGAGAAGAGGAATAGAATTCGACACTTAAAGTTTTAAAAAATGTTAAAAATTGTTTTAACATGTAACTGGGGAAAAATAAAATATTATTTAAAAAATTAAAAAGCAAGATGGCAATAATATCTATTTTGAATAAGAAAAAGTCTGATCTCTGGCATGCATTAGAAATGGTTCCTCCTTTTTAGAGACTCCAGGAAGAAACTGACAGATACCAATGTATTGCCTACCACCACTGCCTCCTGATCTACCCTTTGGGATCTCTGAGAGTAGTAATTGTTTGAAGGGGATGAGATCATGGGACTAGAATGCTCTCTGATTTATTCAAGCTTAGCTAACAAGGGGAACATGAGTCTTACCTATGGTTCTGGGTGCATGGGGCTATCTGGGCTTATGGAGCATTTTATATATGAAGTTACTAGGTAAAGAGGGACCGACATTTTTGGCTGGTTTTAGAGGTCAAAACAATCAGCAAGGAATAATTAATACTTACAGGATATAAGACAATTATATGACATATGGCAAGAGAATGACCTTAGGTTGTTCTCTCAAGTGAGGAATTAAAGACTTCATAGAGATGTTTGTTTTTTATTCTCTCCCCATTGGAATTCTACATGTGAAATGCTAACTCAGATTCCATAGGAATTTGAAGGAAGGAGGGAGATAAATTTCCAATACATTAAGACTTTAACAAAAGGATTTATAGACCTTAGTTATTAATATAGTTGTATGTTAATATGTATGTGTATGTATAGTATATATTCTATAGCAAGCAATATTGATTGATTTACATTTCTCATGGTGAGGAAGTTACAAAATCTCTACGAAGCAAAATAATTTCCTTACACTCATAATTGTCAGAGGTATAGAGCTACAGAGATAAGACATTATGAAAAGCATTGTGTCAGTTAATGTGTTGTTGGCCCTACCACAACTTGGTACTGAGAAATTACTAGGATGTAAAACAAAAACAGAAAACGAAATCAATAAAGCTTTATAAAATTGAATATATATGTATGTATGCATGTATGCCTATGTGAGCATATATACATATACAATATGTGTATACACACATATAAGCATATACATATATGTGTGTATATATGTATATATAGATATACACATACACATACATATATACACATACATACATATATTCTAATCCAACTGTGCTGTAAAATCACAATTCACCAGTAGAGGTTGCAATCTAACCATTACATATACTAGCCCAATATTTCAATTAGAACATTCTGGTTTATCTTTCTGTCAGTTTCATACATTGTGCCAGGCTCTTATTGCCATATTGAAGCAGAGGCAAACCTAACGCTTTTGCTTTCTAGTGCTACAATTTATACAAACAAGGATACATAGTTAAATCAAGAATACTGCCCAGGGGTGTTTATATCAACCTCTCAGTGGCTGGTCTATATATAACTTCCTGGTTTCCCTTAATCCCAAAACTATAAATAAGGCCTGAAACCCAATAGAGTATCTTGCATGAGTTAGTTAGGCTCTTATTAAGCCTAGAGATCCAGTAGGGGCTTCCCACAAAGGTCTTTTATAGTTTTACATTACTTTCCCTAGCCAAGCCTAACTGTCTGGATACATCTGTTGTTAGAAGGGCAGGCTACATATTTTGTGGCTTTGACCATTCTGGAGAAATTCCTAGAATGCTTGCATATGCAAATTTAATGCCAAGAAGAGGGGGTTATTTGATGGGGTCAGCCAGCAGACATCTCCTAGAATAACTCCATACCTGCTCTGTTACATAAATTCAAAATTCCTGGACTGGAAGATTTTACTTGTGTTCTGTCTGTACTTGTGCAAATCTAGAAACATTATCACACAGGAAAGATTGGGGGGGGGGACCACAAGTAGAGAAAGAGACAAAACTATATGTTGGGCCAGTGCTACAGGTGATCAGTGATGGAAGGAACAACACATTACATGCAGACTCTACCACCTTAGTAACTGCTCTGCTATGTGAGGAAGCACTTAGGAAGATGAAATTCAGTAGTGTCTGAAACTGACCAGATAGATTCAGAAGAAATCTATGTGAGAGGCTTCATCATTTCTAAAGCACTTCAAAATGTTTCAAAGGGAGCTCTGTAGTGGAATTCCTCAAGGATATGTCCTTGGCCTTGTGCTATTTAACATTTTTAGCAGTGATTTAGATGAAGGCATACACAAATAGATAGCACACACAAATTTATACATCATACGAAGTTGAGAGGGATTGCTAACTTGCTAATGTCAGTCACAACACCAAAAGGTTAAAATGTTGGACCAAATAAGATTAAATTTAAAGAGATAAATATAAAATCTTAAACTTGGATTCATGGAATCAATTGCACAAATAGAAGAAAGGGAAGCATGGCAATTGTTCATATCTTAAAAAATAGAGAGAATGGTGGATAATAAACTCGATATGAAAGACATGGAAAGAAAGAAGAAAGGAAGGAAGGAAAGGAAGGAAGGAAGGAAGGAAGGAAGGAAGGAAGGAAGGAAGGAAGGAAGGAAAACAGTGCAAAGCAGAGAGGGAAACAAGCATTTATTAAGGGCTTACTATGTGCCAGGCACTATGCTAAGTGCTTTACTAATTTTATCTTATATGATTGTCGAAACAACCTTGGAAAGTAGGTGCTATTGTTACCCTCATTTTATAGTTGAGGAATCTGAGCTAGACAGAGGTTAAATGACTTGCCCCAGATTACACAGCTAGCAAATATCTGAAGCCAAATTTGAATTCTATCCATTATCACCTAGTTGCCCCCTTAAGTAAGGAGTGTTCTTTTTGGCAGTCAGAAAGACTAGTCTTGGGCTTCATTAGGAGAGACATAGTATGCAGTATCGGGGAGGTTATAGGACTACTGTATTCCATCTGGATCAGTACACATCTAGAGTATTGTGTTCAGTTCTGGATTGTACATTTTGGGAAAGATTGAAAATGTTTGGAGGAGGGCAACTGGGATGGTAAAGAGCCTTGAGTTAATGCTACATAAGGATGAGTTGAAGAAACTGGAGATGTTTGACCTGAAGAAGAGAAGATCTAGAAGAAGCATAACATATGTTTTCAAAAAGTTGAAGAATGTCTGGTGGAATAGGTATTAAATCTCTCTTGCTTAGTCCCAGAATTCAGAACCAGGAGCAGTTGGTAGTAGTTGCAAAGAAGCATATTTAAATTTAATGTGAGGAAAACTTCATAATAATTTCAGCTCTTCCAAAGTAGATTACTTTGGAAACTGATGTGTTCTCCTCACTGGAGTTCTTCAAGCAAAGGCTGGAGGGATATTATTGGAGAACATGTAGAGGTTTAGTTAGATGGCTTCTAGGTCCCTTCTTTCTCTAAAGTTTGTGAATCAAGAGAGGATTGTACAGGACTATGGGCGTTTTTGCATTTTATCTTTTTTGTCAATTTCCATGGCTAAAAAATTCATTTCTTAATGGCCAATCTCCTGGTAAAAAGCCTCATATTCTTAGGTAGGCTGGTCCTTAGAAAGTAGACCCACTCTGTAACACCAAGATTATACTTTCATACTCCTCTTTCTTACAATATTTCTTCCAAGATGTTTCTGGTTTATTAGACTTTCTTAATTTTGACCAATTTCTTTCTATTTAATCCATTAAGGAATGCAATAGATCTGTATTTCTGACATCCATAAATTATAAATTCTGAAAACAAGGCTGCTACCCCTAAATTCTTTGGACTAGATTCCAAAAATAAGCGGTCTTCTTTATACCAAGAATGTCATAAAAAGCAGTTTAGGTTTTTTGGGGTTTTTTTTAAGTTTCTGGATGAGATGATAGTCAGAATTCCAGTAACTGTTATTTACTTATTCCTGGCTGCTTCTTAAAGATAGTGAGAGAGCCAAAATATATTTACTTGCTTCTTATTGCCAGATTCTCTCCCTAATTGTACAGAACTACCTCATAGTAAAATATTCTTATTTCTATATAATCAGGATTAATTTACATACAACTTATGAATTCTTAAATTGTTTCTTTAGACAATTTTCTCTAGTTGTATGGGCATCCTCCTACAATCCTACAAAATTATTGCTAGTGCTACATACACTGATGAAATACTGTACAGTAGCAGAGATGACTTAACCTCTAATCCACATCCAGGCAGCTTTCCTAGTTCCATTTTATGAAACAGGTCAGGAGACTCGCTCTCTAATTTTGTGTACCCAGGAGAATGGAATGGGAAACTCTCCAGTCCCATACTGAACTCACAGTGGCAAAGTCTTTAACCTCCACAATAGCATTAGTGGGTTTTTCCCGCAGTAATATACTTCAAAACTACACATCTTAGGGTCAGAGATTTAGAGCCAGAAAAGACCTCAGAGGCCATCCGGTCCAACCCCTTCATTTTGTAGATTAGGAAACCTAGGCCCAGAGAAGATAAATGACTTTACCAAGTTTACATAGGCAAGTAGGTGAAAGAATTAGAACGTGAATTCTGGTCCTCTGACTCCAATGCTCAAGTTCTTTTCACTATGCTACACTACATGTTTTTTGAAATAGTCTTAGTTTTTGGCACGAGTTAATAGAAATTTTGCTGACCTCACCTCTTAAGTTAATCTCTATCTAAATGTTATCTGAAGAGAACTGGTAGCTAGTACCAAGTAGTTTTGATGATTGCTGCTTTATAATACAGTTTTAGATATGGTAAGGCCAGGCCACCTTCCCTTGCATTTCTCCCTTCCTCTCTCCCCACCCACCGTCATTGATAAGGCAAGCAACTAAATATAGGTTAAATATGTGCAGTTATGTGAAACCCTTCCATAGTAGACATGCTGTGAAAAACTAATTTTATTTCCCTTAATCCTATCCTGTCCACCCATTTATTCTATTCTTTCTTTTGACCCTGTCCCTCCTCAGAAGTATTTGCTTCTGATTACTCCCTTTCCCAATCTGCCCTCCTCTCTATCATCCCCCTACTCTCTTGTCCCCTTCCCCCGCTATTTTCCTGTAGGGTAAGACAGATTTCCATGCCCAATTGAGTGTTTATGTTATTCCCTCCTTAAATCTTCCAAGGCCTGGGACTAATTCATATTTTTCTTGGAGCCTTTGGATGTAGGAGCTTTGGCTTTGTTGTCTTCTTCTGGTTGTATGTTTTGATCTTCTTTGTCAACGACGTAAGATAATATAGTCTGACTCTTTTTGCGCTGCTTACTCATGATCCCGGCCAATTACTTGAGTTTTAAACTTTTTGTTAAGGTAAAAGTCTGCTTCCAATGTGAAGAGTGTACTGTCCCAAACTTCGGGGGTTTGTACAGCTGTTTTCAGAGGTACTTCTAGGGACCTGTAAATTTTCAGTTCTTTCAAGGTGCTATGATAAGGGGCGAGGTGTTTTCTCTCCACCACCACAAGCTCCACCACACCAGCATTCCTCCTCACCCTAGGACCACCCCTTAGAACTGGGAGAAAAGATAAAATGCAAAAACGCCCATAGTCCTGTACAATCTTCTCTTGATTCACAAACTTTAGAAAAAGAAGGGACCTAGAAGCCATATATTTCTCCCTAAGCATTAACACTCAATCATTAGTGCATTCTTGCCTGTGCAGATAGAATCAAAACAGAATCCCACTTCCCCCAGTCCTAATTTGCTTATGGTATCACCCTTTATGTCTAAATCATGTAGCCATTTTGACCTCATCTTGGTATACAGTGTAAGATGTTGGTCTATGCCTAGTTTCTGCCATACTATTTTCCAGTTTTCCCTGCAGTATTTGTCAAATAGTGAGTTCTTATCCCAGAAGCTGGGGTCTTTGGGTTTATCAAACAGTAGATTACTGTAAGTCATTGACTACTGTATCTTGTGTACCTAACCTCTTTCACTGATCCCCCACTCTATTTCTTAGCCAGTACCAAGTAGTTTTGATGATTGCTGCTTTATAGTACAGTTTTAGATATGGTAAGGCCAGGCCACCTTCCCTTGCATTTCTTTTCATTAATTTCCTTGATATTCTGGACCTTCTGTTCTTCCAGATGAATTTTTTTTTCTAGCTCTATAAAATAATTTTTGGTAGTTTGACTGGTATGGCACTGAATAAGTACATTAATTTAGAAAGAATTGTTATTTTTATTATATTAGCTCACAACCCCTTCTTGAGTTGCTGTAGTCGATCACCTGATGGCCAAACATCTGCTGATTAATCATTCTGAACTTACCTATGCTGGTCCTATAACAACAAACATATAGTCCATTAGTGGCCCCAATACTTCTTAGATGCTTCAATAGCTCTAATAGGTCTTCAATGCAGTTTCTTCTTCCAAAAAATAGATTACAATCCATCCAGACCTTCTCATCTTGTATGACTCTTGTCCACAACATCCCATAAATCTTCCATAGGAGATCCATCCAATGTGATGGGGGCCTTCTTTTAGATCTCTTAACATTGCATGGAAAACAATGGAGGTGTTTATAAATTTTTTTTCCTCTCTCCAGCTACCTTTTTTGCTGGTCATATTTTTTAAAATTATATAATTCATGCCACAGTGGCAAAAAACCAAAAACTAAGTGGTTGGCCATCAGATGGGAAATGGCTGAACAAATTATGGTGCTTCAATGTTATAGAATACTATTTGTGCTACAAGAAATAATGAAGGGGGTAGGGCAGGGCCAAGCTGGTGGAGAAAAGGCAGGGACTCACCTGATCTCTCCCCAAAGCCCTTCCAAATGATTTTATTTTTTTTATGGGAATTATTTATTTATTTTTTTGTTTTCAACATTTACTTCCACAAGATTTTGAGTTCCAAATTTTCACCGCATCTCACCCCTCCCCCCCACTCCAAGATGGCATGCATTCTAAATACCCCTTCCCCTAGTCTGCCTTCCCTTCTATCTCTCCCCCCCTTCTCTTATCCCCTTCCCCTTCAATTTTTCTGTAGGGCAGGATGGATTTCTGTACCCATTTCCTGTATTTCTTATTTCCCAGTTGCATGTGAAAACATTTTTTTAAACATGTGTTTCTAAACCTTTGGGTTCCAAATTTTCTCCCTTCCTCCCTCCCCACCCACCGTCATTGATAAGGCAAGCAACTAAATATAGGTTATATATGTGCAGTTATGCAAAACATTTCCATAGTAGACATGGTGTGAAAAACTATCTCTATTTCCCTTAATCCTATCCTGCCCACCCATTTATTCTATTCTTTCTTTTGACCCTGTCCCTCCTCAGAAGTATTGCTTCTGATTACTCCCTTTCCCAATCTGCCCTCCTCTCTATCATTCCCCTACTCTCTTATCCCCTTCCCCCACTATTTTCCTGTAGGGTAAGACAGATTTCCACACCCAATTGAGTGTATATGTTATTCCCTCCTTAAGTCAAATCCTATGAGAATAAGATTCACTCATTCCCTCTCACCTTCCCCCCCTCCACTGTAAGAGCCTTTTCTTTTGTTTGTTTTTTTTTTTGTGGGATAATTTACCCCATTCTACCTCTCCCTTTCTCCTTCTCCTAGTATATTCCTCTCTCACCCCTTAATTTTATTCTCCAGATATGACTCCTTCATTTTCAACTCACCCTGTGCCCTCTATCTATCTATCTATATTTATATATACGTACATATAATTTTTTCCCCTCCAACTACCCTAATACTGACAAAGGTCTCATGAGTTACAAATATCTTTCTATGCAGGAATGTAAACAGTTCAACCTTAATAAGTCTCTTATGATTTTCTCTTTCCTGTTTACCTCTTCATATTCCACTCAAGTCTTGTATTTGAAAATCAAATTTTCTATTCAACTCTGGTCTTTTCATCAGGAATGCTTGAAAGTTCTCTATTTCACTGAATGACCATTTGCTCCCCTGCAGGATTATAATCAGTTTTGCTGGGTAGGTGATTCTTGGTTGTAATCCTATCTCCTTTGTTCTCTGGAATATTATGTTCCATGCCCTACGGTCCCTTAATGTAGAAGCAGCTAAATCTTGTGTTATCCTGAGTGTGTTTCCACAATACTTGAATTGTTTCTTTCTGGTTGCTTGTAATATTTTCTCCTTGACCTGGGAACTCTGGAATTTGGCTACAATATTCCTAGGAGTTTTCCTTTGGGGATCTCTTTCAGGAGGAGATCGGTGGATTCTTTCAATTTCTATTTTGCCCTCTGGTTCTAAAATATCAGGACAGTTTTCCTTGATAATTTCTTGAAAGATGATGTCTAGGCTCTTTTTTTGATCATGGCTTTCAGATAGTCCAATAATTTTTAAATTCTCTCTCCTGGATCTATTTTCCAGGTCAGTTGTTTTTCCAATGAGATATTTCACATTGTTTTCTAATTTTTCATTCTTTTGGATTTGTTTGACAGTGTCTTGATTTCTCATAAAGTCACTAGCTTCCAATTGCTCTATTCTAATTTTTAAGGAAGTATTTTCTTCAGTAAGCTTTTGGACTTCCTTTTCCATTTGGCCAATTTTGCTTTTTAGGGCATTCTTCTCCTCATTGGCTTTTTGGACCTCTTTGCCATTTGGGTTAGGCTAATTTTTAAGGTGTTATTTTCTTCAGTATTTTTGGGGGTCTCCTTTAGCAAGCTGTTGAATTGTTTTTCATAATTTTCTTGCATCACTCTCAGTTTTTCTTCTTCTTCTCTTACTTGCTTCTCAAAATCCCTTTTGAGCTCTTCCAAGGCCTGGGACTGATTCATATTTTTCTTGGAGGCTTTGGATGTAGGAGCTTTGGCTTTGTTGTCTTCTTCTGGTTGTATGTTTTGATCTTCTTTGTCACCAAAGTAAGATAATATAGTCTAACTCTTTTTGTGCTGCTTACTCATGATCCTGGCCAATTACTTGAGTTTTAAACTCTTTGTCAAGGTAAAAGTCTGCTTCCAATGTGAAGAGTGTACTGTCCCAAACTTCGGGGGTTTGTACAGCTGTTTTCAGAGGTATTTCTAGGGACCTGTAAATTTTCAGTTCTTTCAAGGTGCTATGATAAGGGGTGAGGTGTTTTCTCTCTACCACCACAACAAGCTCCACCGCACCAGCATTCCTCCTTCTCCCAGGGCCGCCCCTCAGAACTGTGACCCAGATCCAAGCACTGGTAAGGCAAGAGATTCCTGCCTCAGCCCTGGCAGAGATCCCTGCAATCCTCCTCTGGTCAGCCACTCGATTCCCCCTCAGTCTGTGGGCCAGAAGCTGAGGAGGCAGCCGTGGCCCGCACTCGGGACTTGTGCCTGAGACCTAGCTTCTTCTCTCACCACAGTCAGACTTTTCCCACTGACCTTCTAAGTTGTCTTGGCGTTCATGGGTTGAGAAGTCTGGAAACTGCCACAGCTGCCTGCAATTCAGTCCCCTAGGCTAGCCCTAGGGTCTCTGCAACCTGCGTGCCCACACCGAACTGTGCTTCTCTCCCGACCGGCGCGATATACCTTTCTGATCAACCATCCAGGCTGTCTTTGGCTGGAAATTCTGTCTTTTTGTGGGTTCTGCTGCTTCAGAATTTGTTTAGAGCCATTTTTTTTGGTATTTGGAGGGCTTTGGGAGAGCGCTCAAGACAGTCACTGCTTTCCCTCCGCCATCTTGGCTCCGCCCCCCAAACAATTTTAAATAATGCTTCAAAACAAGTTCTGAAGTGGCAGAACCCACAAAATGATGGGGTGAAACAGTTTTACAGCCCAAGACAACTTAGAAGATTGGCAGGAAAGGTCTGTTGCACTGGGATGAGAGTAGAGTGCAGTCCAGCATAGGCCATGCCCCAGCAAACCAGCCGTAGGTCTTGGGCTACTGAATCAGTGGCAGCAGTGGTGGTTTTCAGACCTCCCAGCTCACTGATGGTATGGGGGTCAGATAACTGATCAAGAGATTACAGGGATCTTTTTGCTGGCACCAGAGGCAAGACTCTGTTGCATTGCCCATACTTCAATCTGGGACACAGCCCTGGGTCTCAGTCCCAGAGTGAGGAGGAGCAGTAGCACACCAGACCCTGTGACTGCAGGGGAGCTGGCACCCTGGTCACAGTTCTAAGGTGGAAAAGAGTGCTTGTGGTCACTCACAGAACAGAGCATAAGCCAGGAGGGTAGTAAACACACTTCTCCCTAGATCATACCACCTTGGAAGAACCAAAAATTTACAGGTCCTTAGGATTATTTCTGAAAACAGTTGAACCTTGGAACAGTGCCCCCTCCACTCTAGAAGCAGAGCCCCACTTTAGCACAGAGTTAAAAATCAAGAAGTAGGCTGGGGAAAAAAAAAGCAAACAGTAGAAACTGATCCTAACTATAGAAAGTTGCAAGGTGACAGGAAAAAATCAAAACACAAACTCAGAAGACAATAAAGTCAAGTCTGCTATATCCAAAGCCTCAAAGAAAAATATGAATTGGTCTCAGGCCATGGAAGAGCTCAAAAAGGATTTTAAAAATTAAGTAAGATAGAGGGAAAATTGAGAAGAGAAGTGAGAGTTATGCAAGAAAATTATGAAGAAATGATGAAAGGGATAACTTCAATGGAAGCTGGGAAGAAATGTAGGAATGATAACAGAGTGGAATGATCAAAATGAGGAGAACAATGTATAAAATAACAAATAACTTTGAAACCCTTAAGAATTCTAATAAACAAGATGACCAACCATGTGGATCAATGATGAAGTCAGCTATTCACCTCCTGAAAGAAATGTACTGGACTCTGTGTGCAGGATGAGACATATATATATATATATATATATATATATATTTTTGGATGTATATTTGGATGTGGCCAGTGTGGGCATGTGTTTTGTTTGATTGTTCCCATTTCCTCTTCTCTTCTTTTTTCCAATGGTGGGGGTGGGAGGGGGCAGATGAGTGGGGTAAAAAATGAAAGAGAATTTGTAACACTTGAGGAAATAAAGAAAGCCATGAGAAAATATCTTGATCAATTATATATGTCAAGAAAATTGATAACTTGGATGGAGTGGATAAATATTTGGAAAAAATAAAAATATCCAGGTTAACAAAACGTTAACTAGGCTATTTAAATAACCTGATATCAGAAAACAAAATTGAATGTCATAAATGAACTACAAAAGAAAAACACTCCAGGACCAGATGGATTTACAAGTTAATTTTATCAAACATTCAAAGAACAATTAAAGTAAATTAAAGTATTGGTGGGATTGAAACTCCCAGAATTAACAGAATTACATGAGTAGAGAAACCCATGTGCCCAAAGCAATTTACAACTCTGCACTGAAGGCTTTGTTCTTACTGTGGAAGTTAGTAACATATATAACCTGGTGGAGGGAAAATCACTCTTCTCTTATGCCTCTCCACTCTCTTGCTGGACAAAGCTGCTGCTCTCAGGCTGGTGAAGCAGTGTTAAACATTTTTTTAAAGCAAATAGCAGCTAAAAGCCTGAAATGTGCAAAGCTTTCCCGGGCTATTCATTTAATTTGGCACTGAGGCAACACTATACTCTTTGGTGAAAAGCAGTTCCCTTAAGCCTTGGATTTGCAAAATCATTCATGTCAGAACTTTGAGAGGATCCCTCCACTTGAGCCATAGTGGGTAGTAAAGGGCATAGTAGTTAAGCTTCTGAGGTATTTTCCCTTCTCTCAAGCTATATATAGCGACAGAGAGCAAGGCCTTTCTCCAACCAGATCTTCACACAGCAGAAGATTCTGCTTTCTCTAATCAGTTCCTAGCATCAAATAGTTTCTCCAATCAGAGCAGCTCCCTGCATCAACTGCAAAACCTGTCTGTCCCTAGTCATCTAGTCTCACTGACCTTTCCTTCTGTGGCTTCTAGTTTCCACATTCTTGATTTTGATATTTTGACTTTTGTAAGTAGCTTCTCTGTTCATTTCTTTGACTGGGATTTCACATTATTCCTCCTGCTTGAAATCAGGGCCTCCCATATACAGCGACCCACCTCTATCTTAGGTTGAGAAACATCAAGTCCACATTTCTGTCATACATTAAAAATAGTTAACATACAATTTTCCCATAGTTCCTAGTTGTTGATTTTTAATTCAGAATTTCCCAAGCAATAAAGTCCAATGTATTGACAGCAGTCATATTTAAATTAACTGCTAGAGATTGTGATGGAATACTGTTTTGCTATAAGACATGATCATCAAGATGGTTTCAGAAAAATATAGGAAGGCATATGAACTGATGTAAAGTGAGAAGAACCAGGAAATCATTGTACACAGTACAGCAATATTTTAAGGATGATCAACTGTGAATGACTCAGCTATTCTGATCAATACAATGATCCAAGACAATTCTGAAGACTTATAATGAAAAAGTGTTATCCACCTCTAGAAAGAGAATTGATGGAGTCTGAATGCATATCAAAGCAGATTTTTTCACTTTCTTTATTTTTTTTCAGTATGACTATTATAGAAATGTTTTGCATGATTTCACATGTATAATTAATATCATATTTCTTGCCTTCTCAATGAATGAAGGGAAGGGAGAGAGAGAATTTGGAACTCAAACAAATTTTTAAAATTAATGTTAAAATAAATAATAACTTAAAAAAGAATGCCCTTGATGAAGCAATAGGAATTATTAATTTTTTAAAAAATAAATTAAGTACTGGGAAGCAATGCATTGCAACCAGATCTCCTAACAGTCAGTACTCTCCTCCCTCTGAAAAGCTGTTCTCTCTCAGAACCTCTCATATCTATGACTTTTCTGCATTTCTTTGTTTCTCACACAAATATCCTTTCTTTAGTCCTTTAAACAATTAAAATGTCCAGTCAAGAAAGGAGCACTGTCTTACACAAAGAGACAACCAGATCTCAATCAGAAGAGAGGTGTTGCTGCACCTTGGATGTAATGAATTTTGAGCCATATTGGGAAGAGGAAAGGAATCAATCACCTTTTGAAAAGCCACTGTTTGGACTTAACAAACCTAGGTTCAGCAGGGGTTCTTACCACTCCTAATTTGGAATGGAAACACCTAGGTTTCATTCATCATACATTAGGATAAATCAGTTATGTGGATGAGAGTTTGGGGCTTCATAAAAATGGGTGCGTTCTTCAGAACTGCTCTGATATCATAGGCAGGGTACACAGGGACTTGCGAGGAGGCCCTGCTGCTAGGATAGAAGATTCTGACATGGTAAGGTTCTAGATATAGAATGTTTCAGAAAAGGACAGAGGGAAGAACATCAAGCAGCAAAACGAGGTCTATCTGAAGCAGAGGCAGCTTGACCTCATGACCTTCAGTGATCTTGAAGACCCTAGAAGTTTTTCAGATAAACATAGCATCTCTGATAAATTTGGCTTTATGCAACTTTATAGGAACACATTTATTTTAAAACAAAGGGAGGTATTATTTTCAGCTACATTTAAATTATACTGAAATCAGTTATCCTGTTCTGATACATAAATTTCTCAGAAAAACATAATATATAATCTCCTCTTGATTTCTAGGATGAATTGGAGTTCTTTATCTCACAACAATCCACTCAGCCAATATTATTTCTGACTTAAGATACAGCTTCCAAAAACTAGAATTTTTGTTGCTTAGTTGTTGTCAGCTGTATCCAACTCTTCGTGACCCCTTTTGGGGATTTTTCTCGGCAAAGATACTGGAGTGGTTTGTTGCCATTTCCTTCTCCAGCTCATTTTACAGGTGAGGAAACTTACACAGGAGCCAAAATCCAGGTATGGGGCCTTATGAACATGACTTCCAAATATAGTCAGTAGGAAATGAAATTTAAAAATGCATACACACATACGCTAATTGATAGAAGAAACAAAAGGACAATTTTCTTGATATTGTATAGTAGTAGGCACAATTCTAAGATAGTCACTATGCTTTTTAAAAAAAATTTATAATTCACCCACTGGGTTTGCTTCTCTTAGGTTTTTTTCCCCTAAGAGCAATATTAATCCAAGGAAAGTCAATTCAATAGGATACAGTTATGAGATAATGGGCTCTTTCTGTTGGATTCTGTTGGCAAAAAGGCATTATCAGAGTACAAATGGTATAAAGCTGAGCTATTTAAAAGGAAAAGGCACCAATCCCATGATGCCACATTATAATGCTATTATTTCTATGATTAAAATGTAATTATTTCAAATAATGGACATTAGTGCAGCTAAAAGTATTCACTCATAAAAATGCTCCATACGGGATGGGATGCATGTTGAGTGAAGGTTTCAAAGTATATCTTGTTCCTATTTCTGGCATAGAACAATAGTGCCACCTGGTCATCCTGTAAAGAGGTAACACATTTTTCTCCTTTATAATCACTGGAGAATATATAGGAAAGACAGTGAATAACTGATCTGCAGAGAAACTAAATGACAGTGTGTTATCGTTATAGATCAGGGAAATAGAAATGAGTGATGTCTTGGGAAAAAATTCTCAGTGAAGGAAGAGGAGGAGATGGGATTTTTTTTTTGGGGGGGTGAGGCAATTAGGGTTAAGTGACTTGCCCAGGGTCACACAGCTAGTAAGTGTGGAGTGTCTGTTCTGAGGTCATATTTGAACTCAGGTCCTTCTGACTCCAGGCCTGGTGCTCTATCCACTGTGCCACATAGCTGCCCCAGAATTATTTAAAAAAAAAAAGACACTTTTTACTATTAATGTTGAAACCATAATTACAAAGTTGAAAAGGTAAAGGCTTCAAGTTGTACCTAAGTGATAGACAAGTCAGGGCAGGGATGGATTCTGAGCATCCATTTTGGAACCTAGGAAACCTATGCTGAAGAACGTACTCAAACCAGTCTCCGAGATCCAAGGAATACTCAAAGGCCAAAGTCAGTTCCAGAGTCTGCCAAGAAGTTCCAATTGTAATTAAAGTCATGTGGATAAAACTAGCTTTCAATAGTCACAAATAATATTTATTAAGTTTTCTGATATTCGAGGCATGTCATTGTAAGGTATTGCCCATTTTGTAAGCGAACAGTTTGCTGAAAGAGAAAGAAAAACAACTTTTGTGTAAAGAAAAGAGATGAAATCAAGTTGTGAAGGATGCTTTGAGGCATTGCTTCTTTCATATTGGAACAGTTCGTTTGCTGAAAAGGGTAGAAAAAGGATTTCTGTTTATTAAAAAAAACATTAAAATTCAAATGGGAAGAAACACAGTTTCTCAAATAAAATGTGAAGAAGAGACAGAGTATCAAGAGAACCAGATGGATAATTGCCCCTCAGGTGAATGTATTAAGGAGACTTGTTTGACAGTATAAAAAACGACTGAGGTAATTGTGGCTGCAGGGCATTTTGGTCCCTCACCTTTTTTGTATGATTTTTTTTAAGAGTTTTAAAAGTTTTAATGGACAAGATTGGAAATTGCATAACTATTTGGAGACTATGGAAAGATTAAATAAGGTCTGCTGGTTTCACACCTGGCACAAAGATAGGTTTCATGAGTTTTACCTTGCAGGTGAAAGATGATTCACTCTAGGAGGCTCTGATTTTGGGCAAAGGAAATAAAGAAAAAGCTAGGTGTGAAGAAGCTAACAGGAGAGTCAGTTGACAGAAAGGCTTCAGCTGCTAATGCTGGAAACTTGTTGATTGATAAACAGGCATTGCTTTGATTGGCTGAATAAAAGACCAGAGCAGTTGCTGGGAAGCTCATTAGAAGAGAGCTGAATGCTAATGTATTTTGAGCTATATTTAAAAAAATATATATATGTTCAGCTTGAAACATCTCAGAAGTGACTAGTTACTCTCTACTGCCCCACTTCCAACATAAAAGAAAGAAATATAGCGAGAAAGATGGGATTTGCATCTATTTTACTATAAGAAGAGGCTTGGAGCTGACTGGACAAAGCAGAATCCTATTGAATGAGGAGCTTTCTGGGCTTGTCTGCATTTCCCAAAGAGCCATACTAAGGAACTTTGCAGTTGTCTGGTTTAAGAGAACTACAAGTCACTAATCTTTCCTAGTGCCTAGTTAAGGGTGATTATAAATTAAAAGAACTTTTTACTGCTTCACTGCCCACAATCTGAGTGGAGCATAAAGGGTTTTATCTGAAAGGTCCAATGAATCTAAAGGTTTCTAAACTTGGAAGCATTAAATCAGTGCCAATGAATTCATAGGGTGCTAAGTTTAGGGTACCAGTTCAGTCGTGTAAAAAGACAATCCTGTTTGCAACAGGGGTTGCTGGAGAATAACAGACGGAAGAGAACTACCAATATGTCTGACTCTACCACAAACTTGATTCACTTACCACATGGCCAGTGTTTTTAAGGGATGCCATCAACACTCCACCCCATAAATGTCCCCCCCCAAAAAAAATAAGGTTTGAAGGAGTCATGGTGAGTTACATCTTCCTCCTGCAGGTTGTCAGTGGTCCCCAAACCCTAGATACCTCCAACCCAAGCCAAGACCAGAATGGATATGTGATGATGGAAACATTAGGCAGCCCCTCAATCTTTAAACTGCAGTAACAGGATGCATTGGGAACTTTATATAGAAATAAAATATTAGGATTTTTAATTTTAGATAAAATTAATTAAATAATAAATAGATAAGACTTAGCTAAAGTTCACTAGGACTTTTCTGTTGTAAGATGCTAATTGGTGATTAAAACAAAATAGCCCATGTAATAATTCTAGCATCCACTATATCAAAAGACACTGACATCTTATATATATAACACAGAAGTTAGTTTTATTCTAAAAAGAAAAAAGCTACTTTTGTTTGACCCTTGTAATATACAGTATCTCTACTTCATCTCAGAAGTCCTTGAAATTTTATGATACTGTTATGATTTAATATCACAAAATGTAATTTTGATTTGTTTTCTCTTCTCATTTGGAAATTCTCTTTCCATTTAGGAATTTCCATTGCCTAAGCTGTAACTTAATGTATAACTCTGCAGTAGGAGGTAATTTTCCTTAGAATTTCCATAAGATTATATAAGAGTCAAACTTCTTATGTTTTACTAGGAAATTTTTTGATAGAGAAAGATCTTTATTTGATAACTGTCTTTTAAACAACTATTTAAAATTTTAAATTATATCTTCAAATGAAATATTATTTCTAAAAGATTTGATCTTCAGACACAATAAGAGTAATTAAGTTAATTTGCTTTGATGGTGGGTAAAGAGGTAGTGAAAAGTGTATGTTGTATAGCCAGTCCTGGCCCCAGGTAGGGGTGAGAAGTGGACCTTGAACTGGAGATGGGACAGTGCACTCTGTGGTATAACCACTACGATGCAGGGATTGAGGAGTTCATCAACATCATAAAATTATAAATATAGATCTGGGAGAGACCTCAGAGGCCATTTAGTTCAACATCTTCATCTTATAGATGAAGACATTGTGACCCAGGGAGGCTAAGTCCCTTGCCCTATGTCACACAAGTAGTAAGTGTAAGAGGAAGAATTTGAACTCAATCTCTAGACAGAGAGTGCTCTTTCAAAAGTACCACGTTATACAGATTCAATTGCCATAAGTTCACACCCCTGCCAGCCTCTTGAGGATGCTGGCTCCTTCCTTCTCTTTCACCTCCCTAAAGAGGAGGAGAAGTTAGGTGCCTGGGTTCACATGTGGGGGTAAAGGATATAGTCCTTTCTGTTATCCCCTCCCCACAGACAAAGTTATAGCTAAAACAATAAGGACACATATCTGCCTAGTTCAGGTCAGTGCCACCAACACTATGACCTCTATTTTCACTAAAACTTTGACCTTGTTAGAGGATACTTGTCTTTACCACCCTATAGGGCCACTTTTCACCTACCATCAACTATAAGGAGAAATAAGTGCTAAGGATTTCCTGTGGTCACAGAAGGTGGTGGTGGAGGGGAGAGACCGGTAAGTAGAAAAGGTTTTGAGCCTTCATCCACACAGGCTATTCACAGTTTTATAGACCTTTGGGCATAGTTCCAAATTGCTCTCCAAAATGGTTGGATCAGTTCACAAATCCACCAACAATGCATTAGTGTTCCGATTTTCTCACAACTTCTCCAACATTTATCATTTTCCTGTTTTGTCATGTTAGCCAATCTGATAGGTGTGATATGGCACCTCAGAGTTATTTTGATTTGCATTTCTCTAATCAATAGTGATTTTGAGCATTTTTTTTCATATGACTATAGATAACCTTAGTTTCTTCATCTGAAAACTGCCTGTTCATATTCTTTGACCATTTATCAATTATCAATGACTTGTATTCTTATAAATTTGACTCAATTCTCTATATATTTTAGAAATAAGACCTCTATCAAAGACACTGGCTATAAAAATTGTTTCCCAGCTCTCTGCTTCCCTTCTAATCTTGGTTGCATTGACTTTGTGCAAAAACTTAATTTAATGTAATCAAAATTATCCATTTTGAATTTCACAATGTTCTCTACCTCTTGTTTGGTCATAAACTCTTCCATTTTCCATAGATGTGACAGGTAAACTATTCCTTGATGTCCTAGTATGCTTATAGTATCACCCTTTATTTCTAAGTCATGTACCCATTTTGACCTTATCTTGGTATGCGGTATAAGAACAAAGTTCTTTTCAAGGGGGAACAGTTCTTCATGTTACTAAATGCTCCACTTTTTACAAAAGTTTGCTAAGTAAAATGAGGGCCCTTAGACAGAAGGAGTAGTGGACTATGGAAGAGGTAAGGAAACTGTTAGGGAGTGGAACACCCTCCCCTTCACCTAGGCATCCAGTGCCAAAAGAGGCCTGGGGTTAGGCCATGGTACATGCTTCAGAACAAGCAATGCAGCCTGTGGAGTTGATAGATTATTATGGCTACTTTCAGGTAAAAGTATCTGGTTACCTGAAGAAAAAGCTTTTGAGCCCTAGATGGAACATGTCACAGCTATGATGCAGAAGTTGCTGGAGCTTGAGGCAGAGACCTGTGAGGGATTACAAGAGAATTGGGATACTTATCTTTGACTCTGATTGCACCTTGAAGATGGAGCACATTGGGGTTAATGCTTCAATGTTTGGGGAAACTGGCTAGTCAGTTTGTTGGCACTGAGAGAACAGAGAAGGAAATAGCTACCTCCCAATAGGAGAAATGGTAGGGATAAAAAAAAATATGATGGATGTAGAACACACAAAAGACATTAGGCTTAATCAGGTGACAAATGAATGAAATGAAATGAAAAAATATTTGCAAAATGCTTACTATGTGCCTGATACTGTGCTAAATGCTAGATCAAGGGAATTCCAGATGAAATGTTACTGTGGCAACCATAGCCTCCTGAGCAGGGGAAACCATGTCCCCTTACTTAGATCTGATCAGTTTGATAAGGCAGAGCATGTGGACGAAGGGAGCAGATTGAGGCTATGAATATTGGTCCCCTAAGTTCCCAAGGGATCCACTTAGCTATGGGCTATCAAGACCAAAATAAAGACCAACAACAATAAAGAACCCAAATCTCAATACAAACACTAACCCAAACATGATTAGACCATGATTTAAAAGTTCAATTCGAACCTGAAGTCTGTCAGACTATTGTGCAGTAATTTCTATCATTGGGCCAAGGAGGTTTGAGTTCAGAGATTAAAGCCATTTGCTTTGAAATGGGTACCAAAGGAATACATTAGAAGAGTCCAGGTAGTGTGAATGAAATGAACATATGTTTCTGGAAAGGAAAATTGGACACTGGTTCTCCAGAAATTAAGGTTCACTGTCAAGAAACAGAGAAGGGATCAGGGACAAGGACTGACCCAGGTACCTAAGAAATTAATCACTGTCTCCACAGTCTATTTTGGGTCCTTTATATCTAGATTCATAATACTTTGTGTAGGAGTGACAGTGAGGATGAAGACATAAAGTGTGATGCCATACTGGATCCCAAATTATATGTATTCCATTCATTTTATAAAGGAAACTTTGGGCATATACTTTTAGAGCCTGTGAGAGGGCTGAACCTCTGTGGCTTGAGTAAGAAGGACTATCCATGTCAGAGTTTTATCATAATATGTTTGAGGTTTTCCAGTGAAATTGTGGTTGTCAACAAGAAGACAGACAGTCAACATTTCTATGTCAACTGGAATTAACTCTAGCTTATACAGAACATTACCTGAAAACTACAAGTGATTTGGGACTGAACTCAAATACCTGTATACTATGATCATACATGCATCCTGTACAGAAGCTTCTAGTAGGACAAAAGACAGTCTTAGCAGAGATCACAGAAGATTATAAAAATGTGGCATCCCCATGGACATGGTGAACCAACCATGAACCAACCATACACCCCAGAGGAGGATCCAGAAAAGTATTTCTTTAGAGACGATGTTGCCTGAGTAGTGGTAAGACTAAGGGGGAACAAAGCATAAGAACCAAGATGTTTACCCTGCATGTAGAGAGTTCACAGAGGGGTAACACATGATCCACATGATCCACATTATCTAACTCCATTGCTCTTTCTTACCTTTTTTCAGAAGATCTCATAGAAGATCTCAAAGATGGAGAACCTCAGGCAACATTTGAAAGACCTGTTAGTCAGGGGCATTACTAAGTCGTCTCATTTACTCCATGGCTCTCCCATACTGGTAGAATGGAAAGTAACTAGGAGGAGTTTGATATATTTGAGCCACTGAACCCTAAACAAAAGAACAAATTTGGATCAATGCACAGTATCATGAGTGCAGTGTGACGTAGATTATCTGTTGAGAACTAAATTGGTTTCACTGTTATACGCAGTGGATATTATCAAATTCCAGTGGTAGAGAAAAATAAGGGAAAAGATGGCCTTCATCTGTCCAGTGGGAGTCTACCAATCTGAGTAAATGTTCCAAGGAATTTCTGTGGTCCCTGTCTCTTTTCATTAGTTCATGGAAATGATTTTGAGTGACTTGAACTATTTAAAATTTCAGATTTATTGAGATGACCTCATTGTTAGGGCAGAAAACATTGGAAGAATATGAAGAAAAACACCTCAAGACAGTAGATGAGCTGGAGGATGCTAGTTTAAAATAATCAATTGACAAGTGCCAGTTTTACTGAACTTCTGTCAAATATATGTCACATTGTATCTTGGCAGAGAGTGAATGCTGATCCTGAGAAGATAGAAATGCTCATCACCTGGTCATGTACAAAGCATTATTAGGAGCTGAAATCGTTTCTAGGGTTTGTCTGTTACTTCTAGAGATTTATAAATGTCTATACTACCAGAAGGGCAGTCAGGTGGTGCAGTGGATAGAATGCTGGGCCTGGTGTCAGGAAGACTCAAGTTCCTGAGTTCAAATTTGACCTCAGATACTTCCTAGCTGTGTGACCCTGGGCAGGTTATTTAACCCTGGTTGCCTCAGTTTCCTCATCTGTAAATGAACTGGAGAAGGAAATGGCAAACCACTCTAGAATCTTTGCAAAGAAAACTGCAAATGGGGTTAAAAAGAGTCCAACACAACTAAAATGACTAAACAACATCAACAACAAAATGTCACCATTGCAAAACCTCTCAATCAATATATATATGGTTGAGAGAAACAAGTAGCATAAGAACTGAAGAGTACAATCTTGATTGGATTGCTGGCAGCTTTTGAAAATCACTGGGATAAGAAATGAGACTTGGCTTTTAAGGACTTGGTTAATTGCCTTACACATGCAGCACTGTTAACTTTTGTTGTTCCAAGTAAGTCCTTTGTCTTTTTGTTTTATATAGTCAAATCAAGTCAACAAACATTTATTAAATGTCTACTATGTGACAGGCACTGAGCCAAGTGCTGAGGATACAATAAAGGCAAAAAAAAAATAGTCCCTGCTTTTAGGAAGCTCACAGTCTAAGAGAGGAGACAACATGCAAACAAATATGTACGAAGAGATATAATGGAATTAACACAATTACAAAACACTTTTCACACAAATGAAGTCAGATATAAATAATTGGGAAAATATCAGTTGCTCACGAATAGGCTGAGCTAATATAATAAAAATGACAATTCTACCTAAATTAATTTACTTATTCAGTGCCATACCAAACTTCCAAAAATTATTTTATAGAGCTAGAAAAAAGTAATAACAAAATTTATCTGGAAGAATGAAAGGTCTAGAATATCAAGGAAATTAATGAGAAAAAAATGCAAGAGAAAGTGGCCTAAAACCATACCAGATCTTAAATGATATTATAAAGCAGTAATCATCAAAACTACTTGGTACTGGCTAAGAAATAAAGTGGTGAATCAATGGAATAGGTTATGTATGCAAGACACAGTAGTCAATGACTATGGTAATCTACTGTTTGATAAATCCAAAGACTCCAGCTTTGAGCAGAAGAACTCACTACTTAACAAAAACTACAGGGAAAACTGGAAAATGGTATGGCAGAAACTAGGCCAACATCTTATACCATATATCAAGATAAAGTCAAAATGGGTACACAATTTAGATATAAAGGCTGATACTATAAGCAAACTAGGAGAGCAAAGAATAGTTTACCTGCCACATCTATGGAGAAGGGAAGAATCTATGACCAAATAAGAGACAGAGAACATTATGAAATTCAAAATGGATAATTTTGATTACATTAAATTAAAAAGTTTTTTGCACAAAGCCAATGCAGCCAAGATTAGAAGGGAAGCAGAAAGCTGGGAAACAATTTTTACAGCCAGTGTCTCTGATAGAGGCCTTATTTCTAAAATACATAGAAACTGAGTCAAATTTATAAGAATATAAGTCATTCCCTAGTTGATAAATGGTCAAAGGATATGAACAGGCAGTTTTCAGATGAAGAAACTAAAGCTATCTATAGTCATATGAAAAAAATGCTGAAAATCACTATTGATTAGAGAAATGCAAATCAAAACAACTCTGAGGTATCATATCACATCTATCAGATTAACTAACATGACAAAACAGGAAAATGATAAATATTGGAGAAGATGTGGGAAAATTGGAACCTAATCCATTGTTGGTGGAGTTGTGAACTGATCTAACCATTCTGGAGAGCAACTTGGAACTATACCCAAAGGGCTTTAAAACTGTGCATAGCCTTTGACCCAGCAATATCACTTCTAGGTCTGTATCCCAAAGAGATCATAAAAAAGGGAAAAGGACTCACACTTAATGGAATACTGTTGTTCCCTAAGAAAAGAGGAGCAGGCAGACTTCAGAAAAACCTGGAAAGACTTACATGAAATGATGCTGAGTGAAATAAGCAGAACCAGGAGAACATGGTACGAAGTAACAGGAACATTGTGTGATGACTAATTTTGATAGACTTAGCTTTTCTCAGCAGTGCAATGATCTAAGACAACTCCAAAAGGCTCATGATGGAAAATGCTATCCACATTCAGAAAAAGAACTATGGAGTCTGAATGCAGATTGAAGCATAGTATCTACTCTTTTTTTTTTGTTTCTTCTTTCTTGTGGTTTCTCCCATTGGTTCTAATCCTTCTTATTCTTTCTTTTTTTTTTTTTTTTAGGCAATTGGGGTTAAGTGACTTGCCCAGGGCCTCACAGCTCACAGCTAGTAAGTGTCAAGTGTTTGGTCTGACGCCAGATTTGAACTCATGTCCTCCTGACTTCAGGGCCAGTGCTCTATCCACTGCACCACCTAGCTGCCCCGGTTCTAATCCTTCTTTACAACATGACTAATGTGAAAATATGTTTAATATGAATGTATATGTAGAGCCTATATCAGATTGCATGCAGTCATGGGGAGAGGTGAGGGGAGAGAGGAGGAGAAAATTTAGAACTCAACATCTTATGGAAGTGAATGTTGAAAACTAAAAAAAATAAATAAAATTTTAAAAAGAGATATACAGCATAAATTGATAATATACTGATACTATCTAGGTGTCCTGGGGGTAATTTATAGCAGTACTATGGATACCAGAAATCTATTGTATCTTCCAGTCACAGAGAGACCTATTATCTCATGCACAAAATATAATACTTGGCCTAAAGTAGGCTGTTATTGATTAGTTTTGAGACTGTATATATGGATCTTGATTTCAGGACTAACAACAACCCTCTGACCTAAAGTCTGGCAAGTACTAAGTTGGATGCCACCAGCCAGAGGTGGTTCTGTCCAACTGTCAGTGTGTACTACCTGCCAAGGAAGACCAATGTGGATAAAAATGCCACGTCCTGTATGATCTGTGTGTCAGACTCCATGGTGAGCCCCATAAAGAGAGAAAAGGTAATCTGTGACATGAAAGGATAAGGGTTTCTCATGCAGAAAAATGTATTCTACAGTCTGGAACTTCATCTGATAGTGCGCTACTGATAAGATGAAGGAAATAAAACTGGATTGTAATGTATCCAGGCAGGGAAATCATACACCAAGAAACATTTCTCTCATAACACTTTGGAAACAATAACAAGGTAGAAGGCTTTTGATTACCTCTTAGGGATACCTTGTATAAGTTTCACACTTCTTACATAGGTTAACATCACTCATGACTTTCAGAATCTTTTCCATGCCATCATTTCCTGGTCACCTAAGTATGAAGCAGTCAAGAGGAGGAACTCCAAGGGAGCTCTGATGCTTCATCTCGGGAAAAACAACGTGCAATTGAGCAAGAGAGCTTCTCTCACGTGAATCAGCACAGAGTATCCTCAATGCCTATCTTTGTTGAATATTAGATTTAACTAGGGAACAATATCAGTTGAAGGATACTTATGAAAATGTATTTTATTACTCCCACGCATAAACCAATGATTGGACCAGGGGTGGACAGAGTAGACTCCATGCAATTAGCATACTCCAAAACTTTGAAAGGTTCTAATGTGTATTGCTTAATTATTATTAGCCTATTTGTTTTTATATGCAAACATACTTCAAGTGGTATCTGAAATCAGTTGTTCATCTTTGCTTTTTGGTAAACTTTATTTAAGCTATTAATTTGGTTAGTAAAATCTTTTCTTCATAGTGGTATAGCAAAATTACTCCATATGTAAATTACTGAAAATTCCAAGTTTATAGAATATGAATTGAAGTTTTATCACATTTCTTCAAGATTCAAAATATTGTACCATGCGCTGAACAGAAACATAGAACAAATCCCTGCTCAAAAAAAAAAATTTTTTTTTACCTTCGGAAGACAAGATCCAATTATAGAAAAAGAATGGGAACAAGTTTCCTGAATTCAAACCCCCTACTTCAGGATGCATATTGTATTGCAGGGCAAGGGAGAAGAGAATAGGATACCTAGTGGACTTGGAATCAGTTAACACCTGGACTTAAATTCTACTTCAGACACTTTTTAGCTATGTGACCCTGGGCACACAGTTCCCTCATTTGTTAAAATGAGGAGGTTGGACTCGATAGCTTCCTACGTTCTGTCCACTTCTCAATTTAAGATTCTATGATGCAAAAAATTTGATTCTTTCTCTCATCTAACATACAATAGTACTACTTCCTGCTTAAAATGAGGAAATTTCAGTACTTCTCACTTCTTCACAATATTTTGGTTCTCTCAAGATTTACTTCCTTTCTCCTCCAATCTATCCCTACCCTTGTTGCAAGTTGTATTTTTCACTTCTACCCTTTCTATTCTTTCCTACCAATCTAGCAGCTTCTAAACTTACTGTAGGACTCCACTTTGAGAGTCACTATCTTTGGATGTTTTTGTTTTCCCTATTTATTAAGGCAAAGCATACAAATCTTTTTCCGTAATACGGAATTTTACTGCTTATATTTCCTGTCTTGAAAGAAGACTACAGATTATAGTTGTCAATTGTTGCTGGTGCTGTGGGAATAGTCATTACCTTGGCTTTTCTCCTTTTAAATGAAAATTTGTGAGTGAAAGAAAAAATAGGAGTGTGTAACTTGTCTGCTCTGCTTGAAGGCCTTCATTCAAATCCCAGCTCTGATCTTAAAACGTGGGCAATCATTTAACCTGGTGGTGCTACAGGCAAATTTCTAAGGTAGGGGTTCTTAACTTCCATCAGAGAATGTTTTCTAAACTATTTTTAATAACAATATTTCAGCATTATTGATTTCTTTTGTAATTCCATGTATTTTATTTTTGCATTAAAAAGCATTGATTCTGAGACATTATAAATTGCAGAGATCGTGATGACTTACATTGGTAGAGGGAGCTTCTTCAACTGGGACCTCCCAGCTGAAATCACAGGTCTAGTCCTTACCTTGACAGTCTGTTCAGGTGTGTGCTGGTCTATGTTTAACAAGAGGCTCTCTGGAAAACACACACACACACACACACCCCTTCAAGTTTAATCTGCATTATTATTTCCTCCCTTTCTTAAGTCTAGACAGTCTACAAAATGAGTTCAAGCCTTGATTTGTCCATTTCTGATGTGTAATGCTCACCCTGAAAATTCAACAATCTCACAATCCAGTCAGAACTAGCTGGCTCTTCAGCACACCCCTTCACTTATTTTTATTTGTACATCGTTGTTCGCCTGTAGTCTCCTCCATGAAATTCGAGCTCCTGGAAAGCAGGCACTTTATTATTTTCCTTTTTTTGCTTAGTGTGTATACAGACATATACATGCATGTATATGCATATATAGAATTGTTATACGTGCATGTATAGCTAGGTATATCCGTGTATACATGTCTATTATATACATAGGTATATGTATTGCATATACACTCATCGATACAAACCTGCACGTGTACGTGTGAATACATATGTGTGTATATGCATGTGTATGTATGCATATACGTGTGGGTGTACACGATGGTTGAACCTGGGTTGCGGATGGTCCAGCTGTCCTGTAACTTCTGCCCATTGTTCTGACTTCCCCTCTAGCCAGAAGCCTTAACGACGAAAGGCGAAATGCAATTCGTGCCCTGAGCACCTTTCTCTCTTCTCCCTGACTTCGTGCTGCTGACCCGGTTTGCTTCGATTTGGGGGAGAAAAGTATTGAGCGCGCGCGTGCGTGTAAAGGAGATGAGAAAGCGTGTGTGTGTGTGTGTGTACACGTACACGCGCGCCGTGGGAAAGGTTGCACACCAAAAAGGTGTGCAGCCAACTTCCGCGAGGTGAGCGGCTGCGGCCAGGGCGAGCACCCCGCCACCTGCCGGGCTGTGGCCGGCCCCACGCGCGGAGGGGACTCGGGGGGCGCCCCGGCCCCGCCCTGCCCCACAGCCCGGGCCGGGCGGCCGCGGGGACCGGACCCGAGAGGGACGAGCCCGGGGAAGCAGCAGCCTGGGGACACCGTGGGTGTGGGGGTGTGGTGGGGGGTAGTGAAGCCCACGCTCCCCGATCCACGCATTGCTCAATTGACTCCTGCGGCGGCGGCGGCTGGGGGCCGCTGCCAGGGCCGCCGGCCGGGAGGAGAATGGAAAGGAGTTGGCGGAGACGCCGAGGGGGGGGAGGGTCGCCACAGTTACACAACTGACTCTGATTACATAAGCCGGTCGGGGAGGGGAGGAGGAGGGGGGGAAGAGTGGCGCGCGCCAATAACCGCCGCCGCCTTCGGTCTCACGTGGCTCCCGAGCTCCGTGCCAGAGCCTGTGGCGCGGGGGAGGGGGGGGTAGAGCTTGGTGGGAGTGGGTGGGAGGGTGTGTTTGGGGTTACCTGGCGCTTGGGAGGCGGGGCTCCCGGTCGGGAGAGGAGGAAGAGGAGTTAGAAAAGGGGGAACGCTCTAAGTGGGGGTAGAAAGCAAGCTTGGCATTGGCCCCAGCTTGACCCCTCGGGGAGAGCGGCGGGAGGCTGTGGGGACTCCTCCGGCATCCCCGCCTGGCTGGGGCAGCGACGCGCCTGCGTGTTGAGGGGACTGGGTGTGAGTGTGTGTGAGTGTGCTGCGCCCGCCGGCCCGCGCGTCAGTCGGTCCGCGCGCCCCCGCTCGCGCAGCGCGGCTTGCCCCGGCTTCGGGGTGGGGGAAGGGGGCTCCGCGCGCGCGAGGTGGGGGTGGGGTCTCCGGCGGCGGCTGGCGAGCGGGAGTCGGAGCGGCGGCAGAACGAGGGTGCGTGCGTGTCGGCGAGGGCGCTCGGCTCTGCTCTGCTCGCCCAGCCCAGCCCAGCCCAGCCCGCACACACCCCAGGCATTCCCGGGGCTTGGGGAGTGCGCCCGCCGCCCGAAGTTAGAGGGTCTCCGGGGAAGGGGGAGCTCTCTCACTCCCCGACCCAACCCTTCTCCATCTCTCCCCTGTCCCACTCTTCTGGGCCGGGTGGGCGATGCAGCCCCGCCGGGGAGCCCCGCCGCCCTCCCCGCTCTGATGGCCGGGCCCAGCCGCTGCGAGCGCCGCCGGCTGTCGTTGCCACAGCTCGGGGCGCCGCGCTGCCGCCGGGACCCCTAACTGGCGGCGGCGGCGGCGGCGGCGGCAGCAGCTCCTCTCCTCGCTGGTAGCCCCGCCGCCGCTGCTGCCGCCGCCCGGGAACGGGGGAGTGGAGCATCTTCCCGTCCTCCTCCCTCCCTCCATCCTCGTCCTCCCTCCTTGCTCCGCTCCTTCCTTTCTTTTCTCCCTCCCCCCACCCCATCCCCACCCTTCTCCGAGTCTTCCCAGTGCGCGCGGCTATGGCGTGAGGGGCGCCTCTGCCCCGCGGGGATGGGCACCAAGCCGGGCCGGACCGAGCCGGTCTCGCCGCCGCCGGGCCCGGCCTCCGGGGCCCCGTGTCCCGAGCTGCTGGCGGTGGCGGAAGAGGCCTTCCGCGGCGGCAACTACGAGCTGGCGGCCGAGATCTACGGCTCGCAGCTGGCCGAGCTGCCCCAGCCTGAGCGCAGCCTCTGCCTGCGGCGAGGGGACGCGCTGGCCCGGGCCGGCCGCGCCGCCGAGGCGCTGGACTCGTACAGCGTGGCCGCCCGCTTGGGCAGCCTGCGGCCGGAGGAGCTGAAGGAGCTCGTGGAGAGCTGCGCCCTGGCCATCCGCGAGGAGCTGCGCCTGCCCCCCTGGGAGCCAGCCCCCGCCGGCGGCGGCGAGTCCAGCGCCGGGGATGAGCCGGCTACGGCCGCCGGCCCACTCTCTGCCGCCGCCTCCGCCTCGTCCTCCAGCCTCGGCGCTGCCTGGGGCTTGTTCTGCTGCCCGCGGTGCCGGCTCCTGCTCTGCGACCCAGTGACCCTGCATTGCGGACACACTCTGTGCAAGCGCTGCACCGAGACGGACCCCGGGCTTCCCGCCGGCCCCTGCTGCCCAGCCGCCAAGTCCCCGCCCAGTCGAAGGGACAGCTGCCCCTCTCGAGTCAACGTGGTACTGGGCAACCTGCTCGAGAAATGTTTTCAGACAGAGAGCCGGGTGCGGAGGCTAGCCAGCCAGGCGGAGAGTTTGCGGCACCAACACGAGCTGGACGCAGCCTTGCACAAATACGACCAGGCTTTGGATCTGGGTAAGTGTGTGAGTGAGAAGAGTGTATGTATCAGTGTCTTTGTGAGTGTGTGAGAGAGAGAGTGAGCCAGAGCCCCTCCTTCTTTCCCACGCTACCTTCAGGCCACCGGGGTGGGACCCAAAGGTTACCCAGAGCGTCGTAAGAAGCAGGTGAAAAGATGAAAAAGCTCAGGGTTTGACCAAGATTTTCTTCCATTTAAAACAGGCTGCTGTAGACCTACCTTTGTTTAAAAAAAAAAAAAAAGGTGTAGTGTGTAACTTTTAGCAGCTAAGCTCTCCAGGGATAGATTCATTGTATAACGCTGGTGACATGAAACATGTCATCCCCACCTTCCCCTCCCCCCAATTTATCCCTGACGTAGGTGGATTTTTCAGGGTCTCTCCCTCCGCTTCTTTGGGCGGCTATATTTATTATAGCTAAGTCTTCCCTGGAGCTCTTGCTGAAGTATAACTTTTCCTCATGTATCAGCTGTTGCCTCAGGAGGGGGAGGGTATTGATGTGACCTACTTTTGTAATCACAGTGCTTTACGAGTCGTGCAGGAAATTGCAAATAACACACTGCCTTCTGCCCTAGACTTGCTGAATGTGACATACAGCCTTTCCGATAGCTAGGATTTTGTTTCCTTTGTCTTTTTGTTACACTGCCTTCTTTCCCCACAATCTCCTTGAATATTTTGAATAATTTCTGTATTACTAGGCTTGTTACTTAAAAAAAAAATTTTGAAGTGTCTTTAGAATTCGATAGATTGGGGGAGAGGTAAGAGAATAATACTTGAAGCCCCGTTCTCCACCCTCACCCCCCATTAGTGACAGGCACAAGCCTCCCATTCTGGAGTAACTGCTTTGAAGCATTGCCAAACTTCTACTATTTTATTTGATTTTTGAAAAGCCCCATCTACTGGCAATTGTGATAGGTCTAGAGATGTGAGCTTTCTTCTTGAAATGATCTCTTTAATGGCAAAGTTTAGAGTGTTGTTTTTGGTAGATGTATTTAAATGGAGAGTTAAGACTGAAACTTTCTTGAGTGCATTCTTCAAGTCAACATGCATTTATTGAACTTTTGTTTATTGCCAGACTCTGTTAGGTGCATTGGACAAAGATGAAGCAATTCCTGTCCTCAAGGAGCTTAAATTCTTTTGTGATATAACCTTAATGCAAATTTTTAACAATTTAAACACCATGGATTTTTATTTTTAGAAGGTGTATACTATTTAAAACAAGTGTAGCTTAGCTGACCTTTGAGTCTGAGAGACCTGGTTTCAGGTTCTGCTTCATTGTACTGTCTTCATTGACCTGGGCAAGTCACTTAACCTAAGTTGCAGCAGCAGGTGCTATTCTGCATTGGTAGAGGAATGCCAATGAAATCATAGATCTAGTAAAAAAAAAAATTACATTTACATTAAAATATTATTTGTCAAAGTTAATTAGTAAATCATCTCTAAATCAAGAGGTTATATGTGGATATTTTTGTTAACTCTATTAAAAGGATAACAATTATGACTAATTACAGAATTTCAGAGTTTGAAGAGACCTTAATGACCTTCTGGAATTAACAAGAAATACTCATTAAGTGTTTACTATGTGATAGCCGCTATGGTAGGTGCTGAGGATTCAAAGACTGTGAAAAATGAAAATGAAAACCAAGAAAAATGAAAGTTACAATTCTAAAAGATCTTAGGAGAGAAGGAGGCAGGAAAGGGAAGACTGTGTACATTCTCACACACAAGGTAATTTCAGGGCTGAAAGGAGGCACTAACAGTTGAGGGGATGAAAAAAGACCTCATTTAAGAAGTAGCTCTTGAACTGAGGTTTGAAAGAATCCGAGGTTTCTAAGAGGTGAAAGTGAGGAGGAGGCACATTTGACACCTGGGGTTGGCTGGTACAAAAGCAGAAAATCTGGACCTGGGATGCTCACCTGTCATGGGTGAGGAACAGCACATAGACCTGGTTGACTGGGCTGTAGAGTGAGGGAAGAGAGGACTGATAAGTCTGGAAAGAGACAGAAACCAGAGTATGAAGGACTTTGGATGCTAAACAGAGGACTTTTTAATCCTAGAAGCTGCAGGGAGTCACTGGAGCTTTTTGAGCAGGGGAGTGACGTGGTCAGACCTGTGTTTTAGGAATATTATTTTGGTAGTTGTGTGGAGGTTGGGTTAGAGAGGAGAGAGACTTGAAGCAGGGAGACAAATTAGGAAGGTATTGAAATAGAGAAATGATAATGGCCTGAAATTAGTCATGGCCATGAGATTGAAGAGAAGAAGAAGATATTATGGAGATAGAATTGATGAGAATTGGCAACTGATGGGGTATGGGTGTGAGAGGGAGAAGTGAAGAATCAAGGATGATTTGCCACAAAGTCCTGCATGTTCACTTGAACACTTTTAGTGGTAGCCTATGACCTCCTCCAGTCAGAACTTTCCACTTTGGGATTGGTCCAGTGCTTAGGAAATCTTTCATTACGTGAAGCCAAGGTCTACCACTCAGTAGCTTCTATTCATTGCTCCCCATTTTGTCCAGCACTTGACAGTTCATTAGATGCCCAAATAAAAATATTTTGGTTTCACTCCCACCTAAAGCCCTTCTCTTCAGGCTAAACATTTTCTCTTTCTTTAATTTAATTTCCTATAGATAGCATGGTTTTGGACAGCTAGGTGGCACAATGGATGTTATGCCAGACCTGGAGTCAGGAAGGCCTGAATTCAAATGTGGCCTCAGATTTGTGTGACCCTAGGCAAGTCACTTCACCCTGTTTGCCTCAGTTTCCTCATCAGTAAAATGAGCTGGAGAAGGGAGTAGCAAGTTCTCTAGTATCTTTGCCAGGAAAACCCCAAATGGGATCACAGAGAGTTGGACATGACTGAAATGACTGAACAACAAAAAGCATGGTTTTGAGGATCCTCATCATCCTTCAGATCATCCTTCAGGTCACTGTTCTCCTGAAGGTCTCCGCTTTATCAAATAACTTGTTAAAACAAAGTATTTAGAAATGACCACAATACTTCAGATCCATTTTCAGTAGAGGACTGACTACTGTACTATCACAATACTCTCCTATACTAGATAATGTACTTCCTTAATGCAGCTGAGTCCTGCTGGTGACTTGTATTGCATTTACAATCCTCTACGTTTTCTAAATCTTTTCACAGGAGACATCACATTTTTTACATAACCTTTTTTTCAGTGTATTCTACAGCAAAATCACATACTTATCTTTTAAAAATTTGATTATACTTATGGCATGTAGAAATTTTTTTAAAGCAAAAATTAGTGGTTATTTCACCTGGGCCACAAAGAGAAACTTAAACTATCAGGAGATATGGTGAGTTCTGCGTACAGGTTCTGTTGGAAAAGAAAAGTGAGCTTTCTTCTACTCTCTCCCACCAACCCCTTTCCTATTTTCAAAAGATCTCCCAATTTAGTTTAAATTAGTCAAAAAAAAGAAAGTCATCTTTCTGCATTTGGAAAGAAATTACTACTATTTGTGTAAGGGCTCAATGATCACTTCAGTAGTGTCTGAATTCATGAGTTTAAATGACTTTGCCTAATGTGACTTTATTTAAAATATCATTAAGCCAACTTTTCTTAGCCATTTGAAGGTCATTATTGTGGAAGGATGACTGTTAAGTATCTATCCCTGCTCTATCTAACTCTAAAAGAAGACCTATTACATTCTGGCCCCAACCACTTCCTACACAAAACATGTGCAACCAAATAGACTGTCTTTAGACGGTCTATTTAGTTTAGATGTTTCCTACCTTCTTGTTTTTGCTTGTATCATTCTTCCCCCACCCCTCCAATTGGGTTGCCCTATCTTCTCCTCTCTCCACTTGTTAAAACTCTTTATTTGTTGTTCAAATGGTAACTCAGATCCTACCTCCTCCACAACACCTTTCCTGATTATCTAGTCAAAATGGTCTTTTCTTCTGCATTCCTCAAGTATTGTCTGTGACTCATTTGGCATTTATATAAAATATACTTTTTTGTATTGTAGTTATTTTGTCATCTGTACATGTCTTATCTTCCCAACTAGGCTGTGAACTTCCAGAGGACAGGACTGTGACTTTGTGTGACCTTATTTTCACCCACAGCAGTTAGGGCAGCATCTTGCACATATAAAGTGATCAGTTAATATTTGATTATTAAAATGTCGAGTGTCACCCCTAAAAAGAGAGTGATATAGTACAAAGAGTTCTGGATTTGGAATCAGAAGTTCTTGGTTCTGATTATGACAGTGGAACACTGAGCAAGTTATTGAACCTTTCTTGAGCCTTAGCTTCCTCTGTAGTAATAATAACATAGCTGCATTTATATAATGTTTTAAAGGTTATGGAGTACTTTATATACATTCTCATTTGATCCTCACAAGAATCCTATGAGGTAGATAGTATTATCCCCATTTCATAGATGAGGAAACTGAATCTTATTTGAATCCAGGTCTTCTGACTCCAAATCCAGCATTAAAAAACAAAAAAAAACCCCTCAAAATTAGAGAGAACTTTAAGGTTTGCACAGTGCTCTCCTTTGTAAGAGGAGAATTAGTTGGACTAGATAATTGCTGAGGTCCCTTCCATCTTTAAATCTTTTTTGTTTACCATGTCATTAGTTGTAGAGACTTGGGAGAGATTATGGAAAAGCAGCTAAATTCACAGTTTCTACTCCCAGGGAGCTTATAGTCTTGTTGCTGAAATGATTATGGAAGCTCAGCCAAGAATTTGGGAAGGTGACATGAAGGAGTCAGAACCTGAACTTGAGTTTTGAAGACTAGGTTGATTTGGATATATAAGATATGTTGTGGTGAACTTTTCAGGGCAGTGATAGGAACAGTGAGAAGAGATTCAGAAAAGACTGAAGCATATTCAGAGGTAAGTATTAGGAAAGTGGCTGGGCCACATTCTCTCTTGCTAAGTAATAAGGAAACTTGGGTGGGTAAGGGGCAGGCCAAATTATAAAGGATCTGAATGACTATTTTAAACTTGACCTATTAGGGATAAGAACCCGTTAAGGTTTTTGAGTAGGGTAATGAATGATATGATGAAGATGGTGTTTTAGGAAGATAAATCTGATGGCAAAATGCAGGCTGGATAGGGGACAGACAGACTAGTTAGGAAGGTTTTGTAGTATGTGTAAAGTGATGAGCTCTTGAATCTGTTGTAGGAGTAGGAATAAGAGTAGAAAAAGTAAAAATAAATTTTGAAGGAAAAAATCAACAGGATTTAGCAATTGACTAGATAGAGGAGTTTGAAGGATAGGGATAAATCACGGATAACAAGTTTTTGAGTTTGTGGTTGTAATACTAACTCCAAATAGAAAAATCCAATATACATTTGGGAGATAGGAGGCTAGAGCTTGAGTCAACAGATCTACCAAGTTCAAGTGTCTTTGCTAGGCTAGGTGATGGGAATGCCAAGATGGAAAAAATACAGAAGTGCCTGACCTCAAGGAGATGAAGATATTCAGAAGTCATCCACACTGAACTAATATAGTGAGGAGAAAGGAATGAGAAAAGAGAGCTAGCCTATCAAAAGGTACAGAAACAGTTCACTGTTCTCTGTTCCCATTGTTGTCACTCTAGTACAGACCTTACTGCCCTCTTGGACTATTGAAATAGCTTTCTAACATGTCTTTGGTGAATATTGTTTCTCTTACCCTTTCAATCTATTTTCCTTTATGTGATGAACTAACCTTTCTTATAGATGTATCTAATTCATGTAATTCCTGTGCCTCAAACCTGTAGGGTTCCCTGTTGCCTACTGAAGAAAGTTCTGATCTCTTATTTGGCATTCAAACCCTCTGCAGTGGTGCTACAGTATCTTTCTAACCTTATGTAATACTTTCCCTTCATGTATCCTGTGTGCTCTAACCAAACAGTACCACTTACTATCTACTGCATAGGTTCAGTGATTCCAGGTCCAATTAACCCCTCCCCCACTTCCCCACCAGTAAGCCTCAGCTCTTGGCTGCCTAGTGTTCCCTACTAGTATCTTATTGCTTGTAACCCTCTTTAAGAACTGGTTTCCCACCAGACTACCTTGCATGTGGGAAATAACACAGACCTTTACTTGCCTTGCTATGTTTCCTTATAAAAGGCATACAGTCTTTCCTTGAAATGTTTTTAAGTTTTCTACAAAGTGCTACAGAAAAAAGAAGGGGGCCAGTAATCAAAAAGAAATTTAAAAGTAACAAAGGTCTTATTAGTTCTGGTCCTGCCTGTAAACTACAGAGAACTTAAGCCTCACTCATTCTTAATTTTGTCTTTTTTATTGACTGATCCTCTTCTGCCAGGTCTTGTCCACAATGTTTGCTAGCCTCCTTCTGTATAACCTGAATGTTAAAACAGTTCTAGCTTTATAGGGAGTTGGTTGGCTTGGCAAGGTTGTATTTTAGCCCCTTACAATCCCCTTTTATGGCTCTTAGCTATAGGTTTAGAGTGCTCCCTTCTCCTACACCCTTTATTTTTCTAAGATCAATTTATACTTAAAGTCTTTTTCATTTTAGGCTACTCTGGCCATTGGTATGGGGAAGTAATGCTGACCTCTGGCTCTTTGAACAAGCAAGATCCTTCTCTCTTTTGGCCCCTCTAATTCATTCTCCACATGGCTAGCAAAATCATTTTCCTAAGGCACAGGCTTGACCATGTTATTCTCCTGCTCAAGACCTTCTAGTGGCCACCCATTGCCTTTGATAAAATACAAACTCCCCAGCCTCTTATTTAAGCCCCATTTCAGTCTAACTCTGGCCTACCTTTCTAGCCTCATTTCATATTACTCCCCATCATAAATTTCACATTCTTGCCAAAATGAGCTATGAGATAAACCCTATGTTTCAGTAATCCATTTGGCAAGACCTGTAATGTTTCCCCTTTTCAACTCAATTCAGGAGTTTTTGAGCAGGTGAGTGACATCCTGCCTTAGGGAACATTGTGGTAGCTGTGTAGGAGCTGGATTGGAGAAAAGAGAGACCAGATGCAGGGAGATCAATTAAACTATTGCAGTAGTCCAAGTGAGGTGTTATGAGGGCTGCAAAGGATCATTGTTGAGTTGTGTCTTATGTTTCCTCTTCCAAGGAAGTTCAATTCAATTCAATAGTTCAATAAATTAAGTTCCTTCTATAGGCACTGTGCTAAGTGCTGGGGATACAAAAAGAGGCAAAAGACAATCCCTGCTGTTGAAGAGCTTACAGTCTAATGAGGGAGTCAACATGCAAACCAGTACATACAAAGCGAGCTTTATGCAGGATAAATAGGAAATCATTTAAAAAGGAAAATCACTCAAATTAAGTAGGGTCTGGGAAGGCATTTAAAGGAAACCAGGGAGTCAGTAGCTGGAGCAGAGGAGGGAGAGTATTCCAGGCATGGGGAATAGCCAGAGAAAATGCCCAGAATAGAGAGAGAGAGATTGTGTCTTGTTCATGGAACAGGCAGGAGTCTGTTATCACTGGATTGAATATTATGTGTTGGGGAGTAAGGTGTAAGAAGACTGGAGAGGTCGGAGAGGGCTAGGTTATATAGGGCTTTGAATGTGAAACAGAACACTTTGTATTTGTTCCTGTAAGGCAATAGAAAACCATTGGAGTTTACTGGGTGGGGAGGTGACAAGATCAGACCTGTGTTTTAGGAAAATCACTTTGGTGCCTTGAATGGAGGATGGATTGGAGTGGGGATTGAGCAGGCAAACCCACCAACAAGCTATTGCAGTTATTCATGTGTGAGGTGATGAGGGCCTGTACCAGGGTGGTGACAGTGTTAGATGAAAGAAGGAGTTATATTGGAGAAATGTTGCAAAAGTGAAATCAATAGGCCTTGGCAACAACTTGGATATGGAGGAATTCAACTCCTAGGTTGGTAGCCTGAGGCATTAGGAGAATGATGGGAAGGAGGCAGTTTAGGGGGAAAGATAATGAGTTCTGTTTTGGACATGAAATGAGTTTGTTTTGAGTTTAAGATGTCTTTGAGACAGCCAGTTTGAGATATCTGAAAGGTAGTTAGAGATATGAGATTGAAGCTCAGCAGAGCGATTGGGGTAGGATACATAGATTTGAGATCATAAAGATGATGATTAAATACATGAGAGCTGATGAGATCACCAAGTGGAATAGTATAGAGGGAGAAGAGAAGAGGACCCAGGACAGAACGCTAGAAACACCTACTATTAGAGGGTGTGAGATCGAGAATCTAGCAAAGGGGACAGAGGTGTGGTCTGATAGGTAGGAAGAGAACCAGGAGTAAGTGGTGTCCCAAAAACCTTTGTAAAAGTCATAATCTGGTTTTTGAAGATTACCGTATTTCTCAATTGTAGATTAATGACTGATATCTTCACTAAGCAAGGTAGATATCCTACATCTAAAAACAGAACAGTTTATAATTTTGGTTTTTAATATCTTTCCCTTCACTGTTTTCTTACCTAAGCATCTAAAAGAGCTTTTGTGTTAAGCTTAATTCATAATAACAAAGTAATTTTTTAAAATACACATGATTACTGAGCATTACTTTAAGAAATGTAAAAAGAGAATGTTAAGGGGAAGAAAGTGATAATCAGTGTCAAAGGCTGCAGAGAGGTCAAAGAGAAGGAGGATTGAGAAAAGATCATTGGATTTTGCAACTAAGAGATCACTAGTAACTTTGGAGGAGCAGTTTCAGTGGGTGGGGGCATATTCTGTAGTTTCTATTAACTCCTTTGCAAGGAGTTAAACTACAAAGGACAGAAGAGAAATGGAGTGATAGAGTTAGAAGGATCAAGTGAGGGTTTTTTCAGGATAGGGGAAATATGGGCATATTGTAGGCAGTAGGAAACGAGCCAGTAGTGAGAAAGAGATTGAAAATAAGTGAAAGAGTGGGGATGACAGAGGAGGCAGTATGTTGGAAGAGATACAATGGAATGGGATTGTTTGAACAAGAAGAGGGATCAGCCTCAGTAAGGAGTAAGGCCATCTCATCATGTGAAACAGATGAAGGAGGTGAAAGTAAGCAAGAGGCACGTTAGTGATAGAAGATGAGGAAGAGGGAGTTGACGATGAATGACTTAAATTTTTTACATAAAATTTGAGGCAAGATTTTTCAGCTGAGAGAGTGGGAGAGGGGGAAAGTCTGGGGAGGTTTGAGATTCAGAGATTATGTGAACTTCCACCTTTCTACCTCTAGAAGCCCAGGGTCACAATTAGAAAAATACCTAAATATGCAGTGTCTTACTTAGAACCTTTCCCTTTCCTGACTCCCATGAATATAAAACTATAATATCATATTTATTTTTTTACACTTACTCAGTTTGGTTGCTTTTTTTCTCAAATTTTCCAATTTATTTCCATATGCCACTTGAGAGAAGAAATTATCTATTCCTTTTAAGGAATAGATGTAAATGTATCCCCATTAAAATGCAATCTCCTTGAGGGTAAAGGGTGTTTTTAGTTTCAGCTCTAGAATCTAAATCTAGCACTGTATCTTGCATATAAGATAGACAACCTTAATAAATAAATCTGTGATGAATGATTAGGACATGCTATTTGATTAGAATAGATTTGTTGTAGACCATCTTTTCCATTCCCCTGTCACCAGATTGCTAGCATCTCCTTCTACCAGATTACAGTGTAGTTTATATGTAAGAAAACTTTATGTAGGACATTATGAATTACCGTCATATCTTATAAGGCTTTGATGTTTACTCAATACTTTATCTGCATTATCTCATTTGATTTATAGAAAAATATTATTGTCACCAGGGGATTGAGATTCAGAAATATCAAGTGACCTGCCCAGGATCACACAGATGTTGGGCAGTCTTAACTCTGGCCAAACAGGGTTTGAACCCAGACCATCCTAGTCCAGTCTACATTTCAATGCGTGAAGCTGACATACAAATATCCTTCCTAGCCCAGACCTTTTCACCACCACGCCCAAGTAATTTGTCCTATACTGTGTTCAAAATGAAGTTCATTGTGGTAAAATATTCTTACAGAAAAACAGTAAAAAAATTCTTTTTCCGATTACTTTCCTCAGAAATAATTCACATTTGTATAGTGTTTTGTGCTTGTCAGAGGATTTTCGTATCCATTATTTTGACACATAATTCCATAAGATAATAGGTAAGGTAAATATCTCTCAGGTTTTATAGCTGAGACAACAGATATGCAGATTAAGTAACTACCACAGGTTCAATGATAACAGAGCTAGGTTTTCTGTTATAGATGGTGTTCTTCCCATTGTATTACTTGGCTTCAGAATTCCTTGGCTTTTCTCAGATTTTCCAATTTATGCCCATAGTCCACTTAAAGAAGAGAATTGCCTCTGTTAGAGAGTGAGGAAGAAGAAAAGCAAGACTCTTTTAGGTAACTGGCTTCTAATGTTAGGGTTTTAAGAAAACAAAGCTTAAATTAAGTGATGCTGAGAAATGGTACTGTCTTTTCCAATCCTGATTTGTTCATCTTTGTATATTCATTTAAAAAATGGAACTTACCCATAACAGAGGCATACTGTAGGAGTTGATTATTACTTATTTCCATGTTATAGAATTGACAAACAGTTCTTTAGTTATATACAGAAATTAAGAAGGGGCATTTTATATAATGCCATAAAGAAATATATTGTACTTTATGTAGGTGCCAGGACTTCAGGTTGTTGAGAGTCTTTATTTCATTGGAAAAAGAATGGACACCTTTTTTTAAGTGCTTAAAAAAAGTGAGGATAAACCTTCTTGAACAAAATGTGAAAAATTATTTTACCATTTTGCTTTGGTGGGGGGAGGGGATGACCCTTTTATATATATATGTAAACATCAGATTGTGTATAACTCAGAATGAGTATAAATCATAACAAACAACATACTTAAATTAACTCAGATAGGAGTTATGTTTTCCAATTAGTTTTGCATTAGCAATAATATTCATACAATAATTAAATACCTACTATATAGGGTGTCCCAAAAATCTTAGTGCAGTTTAAAGATTTAATAACTTAAAACTGCACTGACTTGGGTTATTCTATATGAAGAGCACTCTTATAGGCTTGTAGGGGGAGATACAAAGATAATTAAGACATGCCCCCATAGTGCTTACAATGGAGCAGTGAGCATGTTGCATACACAGATATATAATACTATTTAATAAATGTCTATTAACCAATATAGAAGATTAATATTGTATTTAATATTATTAAGGTAACAAAAAAGGCACAATGTGCTATGTGAAGCCACAGGAAGAAAAGATCATTTTCACCTGGGTGAATCAGGGAATACTTCTTGAAGAAGGTGCTATTTGAGCTAAGACTAGAAGGATTTCTTAAGGTAGAGATGGATAGGAAACAAGGTGAGCAAAGACACAGAGTAAGCATGGAATATATATGAGGGACAAAAGGTTTGCTGTAGTGTTGCACGGAATCATGTGATGTGGTTGGGATGCATGTGTTTGTGGAGGTCCTTGACTTTATTCATTTGGCTGTAGGGAGACATTTGAAGGTTTGAGTAGGGGAAGGACAACAGATTTGGGAATAAGGGATGTTACTCTGGTAGTGGTATGGAAGATGATACTGGAGTCAAGAAGATAGGTTAGGAGGTTGCTCTAGGGGTCCAGGTGTATAGTAACGAAGGTACTTATGTACTAGGATGATGAAAGGAGAGAATGGGTTCAAAGTATAATGTGGAGCAAATGCACAAGATTTGATAACTAACTGGTTGTGGGAGGTGAGGGAAAGGGAAGAATCAGAGGTACCGATGAGGTTTTAAGCATGGGTGATTATAGATGATGCCATTGATAGAAATTGGGAGGTTTTGGAAGAAAGGTGATAGGTACTGTCTTGAATAATAGGTAAAGTAGGAAGTTTAGATAAAAACAGAATCTTTAGCAGTAGAAATTACTAAAATGGACTCTTTTTCCAAATAGATATAAATTTAGTACATGATTTAGGAAGTATGCTTTCTTTTAGTAATTTGAAAATATGTATTATTAGTAAAGCTAAGACTATTGAAACAGTATAAGCCATGGTTTTCTGCTGTATAATTTAGACCTAAGTTCTTTCTTCTTGTACTTTAAAAGTTATTAATTTAATTTAGTTTTAAGGATTTTTGATACTTAAGGCATATCTAAAATAATTTTGATGCATTAGTATCTTTAAATTTCTTAAAGAAAAGCCCTTGGTTAAAGAATATAGTAATCACATATGTTTAAAAAAAAATAGTTTGTTAGGAATCAAGCTTAACACAAAAACTACTATCATGCCTAGGATAAAAAAAAAACACAGTAAGGGACAGATATTAAAAACCAAAATTATAAACTGTTTTCTTCTTCTGTTTTTGATTGGCATATGGATATCAGTCATTAATCTACAGTTGAGAAATACTGTAGTCTTCAAAAACCAAATTAGGACTTTTGTAAAGTGCTTCTTTTACAAAGAAGGCCAGACAGATACCCATAATGTTAAAAATTCCTGAGCACAGATTCTGAGAGCAATAGATTTTCTCTCTAGAAAAATAGAAAAAAAAATTCTTATTCCAGAAAATGCCAGAATAATAGTTTAACTGTTTGAGGCTAATCTTATTCTGAGAATATAATTTTAAATTATTTCTCAGTTTAATTTTTTTTTGCAAAGCATCTTTCCACTTATTGCAACCAAAATCTAATGGGGCTTAAGTCTATACTACTTATGTCTTACATTCACATTTAGAAGCTTTGTAAACCCCTTTGTCATGTGTCTTAATGACTATTTTCTAGGTAGATGGTAGGAATTGCTATGTAATATTCTCCCATCGTTTTCTTAGTTTTTCAAGTTACGGACCTTGTATAATTTCCCCCAAACACTCTGAGGGAAAAGCATATTGTTCAGTTTGAAGACTTTAAAATGGTATATACTTTTTTTGTCCTCATATAATGGTCCAGCAAAGGATTGTGCTCATACATGAGATGTTTTATTTCTTGGGTCCAATATTATTTTAAATACTAGTGTTATTTTTAGTTTAGCTGTAGGTAAATTCTGGGACCATTTAAAAACTCTTTTATTCTTTTATGACTAGCATTCATCCTCCACACCTATGCTAATATTAAAAAAAAAAAAAAAGCAACTATATGACCTTACTCTGGCAGCGTTTTTGTAGCTTATCTTGTCTGAATTAAATAATTGGTCCTTTTTAGTGAATCTTTCCACAATCTTTATATTCTTTGATATTTGATCTCACTTTACAGTTTTTGTTTACAAGATTTCAGAGCAACATTTCCTTCCAGGTACAGTTTTGATAGTTACCTTTAGGTCAGTGGCTCTTAACCTGGTGTGTGGGGACTCTGGACTATATAAAGTTTCAGGATGACCATGAACTTGGATGCAAAAAAATTTTGCTTTTTTAGTTTTACTAACGTCTACTTGAAATTTAGCAATTCTTTTAATTGTTGAGTGTAGACAACAAACTCTGGTAGTAGTAGCAGTACCTGTGACTTTCACCAGTAGAAATCAGATATTTTTATATCACATTCCAGTTGTTATAGAATACTCAGTATTGTTTATGCTTATTACTACTTCAAAAATTATCATAGTTATTAGACGTGCTGCTAGATTATATATGATTACTCTTTCTATCTATGGATTACATTTTAATAGAATTGCTTTTCTTTGTGATCCTCTGTTTTTTGTGCACTTAACATTCTGAGAAGGGGTCAGTTGTCAACAGACTGCTAAATTGGGTCTTTGTCACTCATAAAGGTCAATAATTCCTGCTCTAGGTGAATAGTGGTGAATGAACAATAGCTTTGAAGTTTAAATGGCTAGTACAATCCAGTTTCAATTCATCAACAACATAGATTAACTTGCTTTTATATTCAGTTACGCTTTTTCTATAAAAACAGAAGTTCTTAGATCTGCTGAAGAGATGCAATTACTAGTTCCAACCTAACATCATTTAAAAGGATGACACTATTTTAGAGCAATCATTAAAGAAGCAGTACAGATACCTAGGGATATTACCCTTAGTATCAAATTGGCTCATTCTTACTAATTTGAGGCTGTTACTACTGCTTGGTAAAACCTTCTCTCTAACTCAGCCTGAATTTTCCCTTAACACCAAAAACTGTTTGGGGGTATGTACACAGTTCTGACTTTGGAATTAAGGGCTACAAAGCAGCTTGGTGTCTAAAGCCTTTGTTAGGTAGCTTATATTTATTTCGCTTTGCTTTTCTCTGGTTAGAGAAGCTGTCTTTTTGCAGTTTATTACAGCAATGTTGTTAGTTGGCTCTAGTATTCTCAGGTGCCTCTTACTTGAGGGCTACCTTTGTATAAAACCCCTATGATAGTCATTTTCAGATCAAAGTCTTCTTGGTAGCCAGTATGTCACTTTGGCTAGTGGAAAAGACACTAATGGAAGCAGACCTGGGGAATAATCTTAACTCTGAAATTAATTGTGTGACCTTTAGGAAGTCATACCATCTTTCTAGTGACCTCACATGAAAGAGTAGCAGGATTAAATGAGATGACCTCTCATTTAAAGACCTTTGAGGTCTTTTCTTCCATCAAATAGCTAGACATTAGCATACACTTGGTTTCTTTACGGACAGCTAGAGATCTGTAGTTTTGTTGCTTCTGTTAGGGACTACTTAAAACAATCAAACCTCTTTTTATACTATACAATTTAAAGACTTATTAAGGAGTATGTATTTAGAACAGAAATAGAAAGTTTTTTCCTTATGATTATGATTGCCATCTACTTCATGTGTGCCTGACAGGTGTATCTCTTGTATAGGAAATCCCATCTTTTCACTGAGACAATTTTACCAGCTTTGTCAGCAAGAATCGTTGTCTGATCTTGGGGAAGGACAAAATATTTTTCCATCTAGAACAGAGATTGTTAACCTTTCTTGTGTCATGGCCCTCCTTTGTCAGTTTGAAAAAAGCTATAGACCCTTTCTCAGAATAATACTTTTAAAGGAATTAAAAAATACATAAGATTACAAAGGACACCAATTATATTGAAATATAGTTATCAAAATATTTTAAAGAAAACAAGTTCTTGGACCCCAGGTTAGGAACCATTCATCTCGATATGTATTCCCTAACTCTTCATGTCTGTAAAACACTTTCTGTTATTGGATTTATTGTATATATACCAAATATAATATGTCTAAATCAACTTTAAAAACATAAATGGAATCAAAGCTAATTTTATTGAGGACCTGGTAAGTAGTATTGCATGATATGAAAGTAGAGGCAGCCTAATAGAGTGAGAAGAAAGCTGGCCTGGGAGTCAGGAACATCTGGGTTTAAATCTGACCTGTAATAAATCCTGGCCATGTGACCCTGGGCAGTCACTTAACCTCTCAGTGCTCCTATAGGCAGTTCTCTAAGCTTAGGCTATAAGTTGAAGAGATGGTACTGTAAGGGGGAAGTTCATCCCTGGGAGTGTCTTACTTTTTTGCCTTCCCTTCCCTCACTCTCTTCCTTCCTTCCTTCCTTTCCTTTCTTCCTTCCTTCTTTCCTTCCTTCATTTCACTGGTGAAGGAAGCTAGCAGTAAGGAATTTCCTCTACCAATGCTTATCAGCACCTTCAGAGTCATGGTTCATTATTCAATTGTCTTTTATAATATCCATGTGTTTGTGTATGTATATGTACATATATGTAAACGTGTGTGTGTGTATGTGTAATATAAATCTGGTTTTATATCTGAATTTCTAGGTTTGTGAACTTCATTTTTATATTTTTTTGGAAAGACTCATAAAAGTTCCTTGTATTGCCATAGCTCATTCACTGTACAGGTCATTCCTGACTTAGAAACACTGACTCAAAGAGCTGTTGTCCCTCCCTTTCCCTGCCAGAGCCTGCACTGCCATGGTAGCTGCCATGAAAACAAACAAACAAAACAAAACTTGGAACTTTTAGATAGTCTGTTTCGAAAATGGAGAAAGAGAAGAAACTGAAAGGCAGACAGCTTAGTGAAGCCAAATCCAGAGCAAAATGCTATGCAGGACCAACCTGCTTGTATAATTTCTTGATCCACTCTGTTGCTTGAATTTATTCTCTTTAAATACTGCTTGTGATTCCACCAATTAAAAATTAATTTGTTTTTATGAGCCTCTTTAAAAGATAAAAATACTTGGGAAATTTGTCTGGACTTTTATTTTTTTTTAATACATTATTTTAAATTCAGGTAACTTTCCTTCCAACACCTAGCTGAGATAAATTGCTATGGAAATTATAGCCTTCATTTGCAACATAAGCAGAGGGAAATAAATGTGGAATATCTGGAGAACTTTGGGTGTGAGAACAGGTCTATGTCTGGTAGTGATGGTGGTGGTAGGGATTTGTGTTTAGGATTGTGTTTATTAAGTCAGCCTGGGACTACTGAGAGTCTGGCAAAAGAGGAATTAGGAGGTAAGAGAAAAGGTACAGAAAGCATACAATCAAAGTTTGTCTTTAACATCCCCCTGTCTCAGAATTTTGTCTTGAACAGACCTTGTGCTCTCTCACCCAAGAAAAGGGCAGGTAATTGTCTTCTTTTGGGTATTCCTATTCCTTGCTAACATTATGTCAACCAAATTATAGTTTGTCCTTTTTTTTCTTGTTGTGAACCAACCTGGAAACCTAAGCACCCTTTATAACATTTATGGGAAAAGATTACAAGCTCCAAAAAAATTACCAACTTCTACAATGTGACTTATTCCTAAATTAGGGGATGCCTGAATTAAGATTCATAATGAAAAGGATGATTCCAGAGAAAAGATTCTTGTTGAAAACTGACTCAAAATATGAGGTTGGCTAAAATGTTAAGATGGGATACAGTCAGTGTACATTACTGTTAAAGGACTCAAAACAGGCTAAATAGATATTTCTGATAAATGGCATTTATTCCAAGAATACTTCTTTTTACTTTCTGTCACTTGTTATCTC
>NW_020954655.1:1356486-1360807 GCF_900497805.2 Vombatus ursinus
GAAGGAAGACAGAAGAGTATATTGGAAAGAGAGACATGAATCTTATTCTTAGTCCTGTAACGAACCCCGCTGTGTGACAAATCGTTTGTACAAGTCCTTGTTCTGGTTTGTTTCCTCCTCTGCCAAATAAGGTGATTGGACCAGTGACTAAGCTCTGTTTATCCAGAGGTCTAGAAATCCAAGATTACATAGGGAAAACATTTCCTTTATTGATGTTATCACTAAGGATAAAGATCTTAAAAGATGATTAAACAGAATCTTCAGAAGGGTTAGTTTTATTTTTAATGTTAAGTCAAAGGGAAATCTTTTGAGAAGAGAGTATAGTCTATGGGACTACCATAGATTTAGAGCTGGTATTATCTAATTCAGGTGTTCTTAATTTTTTTTTTTTTTTATTCATGGACCCCTTTAGTCCATGGTAAAAACCTATGGATCCTTTCACAGAATAATGTTTTTAAGGAATTGAAGAAAATGCTAATTCAGTTAGCAGTTGGTGAAAAATAAAGATTTTTTTCCCTGTCCAAGTTGATGGACTCCTGAAATCCATCCATGGTGGGTCCTCTTTAAGAACCCACATTTTAGATAAGGAAACAAGCCCAGAGAGGTTAAACAAATTGCCCAAGGTCAGCGGGTCTTAGGGTAGTTAAAATTTAAACTTAGGTCTTCTGAGCACTCCTTGCCTCATAGTACCATCTACTGAGTAAATCATAAGATGACCAGAAAATTTAGAGCAAATATGTGTGTTACCAAAATGGTTCTGTTTCAAAGGTTAGTTTGTAAATCAAGTTGTTTGGAATTCAGATCTTCTTTTTCTTTAGGAAACAATGTCGCACATATTTAATAGTGTTAAGAAGACTAGACTCAAGCTCTCTTGCTTATTGGCAGAGGAAAGTAGAGCCAGCATTATAAAGTACTTAAAGGATGTTTGTAAATCAGGTATTTGTAAGTTAAGGGCTGTTGGTACTAGAAAATTAGGCAATGTCTTTCATATTTCAAAATCTTTGTCATTAAATAGGAGGGAAATGGAAGAAGAATTTATGTTAAACTTCCCCCTTTTCAGTTATGAATATCTATTGAAGAAACTATCATAACCTCCTGGTTTTTCCTCTCTTTTTAGAAATTTTTCCTTTTTTATGTTAGAGAAACATTTTTTTTGTTTGTCAGCTAATTGAGAGAACTTAACAATGGGCCACTAAAGTATAGTATGATTTAAATGATCCCTTCCACATCACGACTTTCCCTATTGAGGTTTCAATATATCATGGGTGGCATAAGAAATTAAATGGAAATTTGGGGGGAGTTTTGCAGAAGTCGCAGATGACACGCAAACGCCAGCAGACAACACAGGAAAAAAGTTCAGAAACTCCGAAATGCATGAACTATATAAATAAAATATTGCATAATATTAACACATTTTATCTCTTAATACCATAATAATTCAGACTTCTCTGGTACGAAGGGAGGGCTAAAATTTTTTACGTGGATTTTTCCAGATCTTGGGGTGCTGCGCCCCTAATCTCCCCACCCAAACTGTAGTAGCCAACAAAGACAGGAGTGTGGTAATGTTTTGATTGAATATAAGGAGCTATTCATTGGCTTTAGTTTTATCTCTTAGGCTTCAATTAAAAGCAAAACTTTTTTTTTCTTTTTTAGGCAATTGGGGTTAAGTAACTTGCCCAGGGTCACACAGCAGTAAGTGTCAAGTGTTTGGTCTGAATTCGGATTTGAACTCAGGTCCTCCTGACTTCAGGGCTGGTGCTCTATCCACTGCGCCACTTAGCTGCCCCTAAAAGCAAAATTTTTAAAGCCAGGAAGTCTTTAAGATAGTATCTGAATATAGTTCAAGAATTAATAATAGCTTATTTAGAGGTTTCCCTTAATTTTTCCTAGACAATTTTTATTGTTGCTATAGTGTAATTTTCTTAGATGAAGTCTTTTCCTTTATAAGAAAAGAAAACATTGAATTTTGAATGATTAGCATTATGTAATTTGTAGTCTGACATGTGAACGAAAAAGGTGATGATCTAGTGTTCTAAATTATTAGGCCAGTTTTATCTTCTGTCTCTTAACTGGCTGACATGGTCAATGCTCAGTAAAGGTTGTTGAATTAAATTAATATATTTAAAGATTTAATTCATTGTGGATGAACTGTATTTCACATAGTTTTGAATTATTATGCTTATGGCTTTTCATAATAGTAAAAAAAATCAAAATTAGTGCAATTTCTTCTTTTATTCTTTGACCAACTATTTAACTGCATTTGTAGATACTGAGAAGTTTTGCCAGACATTCTAAAGGAATGATAAAAAAGAATTCTTACTTATAATTTTTTTATTTTTAAAAGTAGTTTTTATTTTATGTTCCTAGAATGCTCCTTTCTCCTATCTCAGAAATCTCTGATAAAAGGTAAGAAAAGAAGACTATGTTTAAAGCAAAGGTTCTTAACCTTTTTTCAATTGTGTTGAAATATTTATCAACATATTTTTAAAAAACAAGCAAATAATTTCCTAGACACTGGGTTAAGAACCTCTGGTTTAAAGCAGCATTTAACTTTTATGTATATATATATATATATATATATATAGGGCTTAGTGAGCTCTTGAATTTTTTTTTTTCATGAAAAACTACAAAGTATGTAAAAAGGAGGAAGGATGCTAGGAAAGAATGAGTAGAACAAAGGCTTTTTTTTTTTTTAATTTTCCCTTAATGAGAGGCATCATGGTAGCTTGAAAAGAGCATTGAGCTTGGAGTGAGGTGGAACCTAGGTTTTCAGATACCATTCCTGATCCTAGCTGTGTAACTTCTCTTCACCTAAGTCTCAGTTTCCTCATCTGTAAAATGGGGAAAATAATATAGGTAATGCCTACCTCAGAAGATTGTTGTGAAGATCAAATGAGATCATGTCTGTAAAATGCTTTGCAGACCTATTCCTGTGCAAATGTCAGCTGCTATTAATATCAAGAAGGGAAATGAGCTCATCATGTTCCCAGCTGGTGAATAGGCCTATGTTACAGAACTCTTGAGACTCATACTTAGGTCTGATGCACAGCCTGAATTGGATCCTGCATGTAGATACAAATGTTAGGTTTTTCTCCATGATCCTATTCCCATGAGATCTCAGGGCTATGGAATCATGGACAATTCCTACAATATTTTGTTCTATATTACAATGGGTAGCTATATTACAATGTAGACATCATCTAGAAGCCATTGTTGTCACTATTTAGCAACAGAAACACAGAGATTATGATGAATGCATGGATCCCAGAAACATCTTTCTCTTATAGGATGAAGATACTGCTGCTCTACACCAGATAAAAAAAGTATTTCATCATTACTATCATTGACAAATATTAATTGAAAATCTTCTAAGTTGTGCTAAGGGTTGTGACAAATTTAAAAAAAAAAATTACACCACCTACCTTCCAAGAGGCTAGTGTGGTTGGACAGATGGTCATAATGGTTGACATACTTTATATTTGTACAGCACTTTGCAATTTTTAAATGTTCACATACGCCATCCTATTTTACTGAATGCATGGAGAAATAACTATGATATCAGACTAACGAAGACAATAAAATCTATAGGGATTCATTTGAAGGAGAGAAATTTCCACTGCAGTGTTCTGGGAAGATTTCGTAGAGGAAGTAGAACTTGAGCTGGGCCCTATAAGATAAGTGGTATTTAAACAATTGGAAACAAGGGTGAAGGGGAATGATTTGTGCAAAGAGGAGAAGATTGGGAAAGGATAAGGCATGTTTGGGGAATGACCCAAACAATTCTTAAAAACTTTAATGCCCACCACCACCCTGGTTCAAACCCTTAGTATGTTACATTTGGACTACTAAAATAATCTCCTACCTATTTTCTTTCTCTATTTTCTCTTGTCCTTAAATCTGTCTTGTGTGCCACCAGATTATTCTTTATAGAACACATCATGTGACTTTATGTCACTTTCCACACTCAAGCACATTCAAAGAGTCCCTTGTGGCTATTCTTGTTGTTCAGTCATTAAGTCTTGTCTGGCTCTTTGTAACCCCTGTGGACTATACATATACATATCTTAGGTTCTTCTGTCTATCTCTTGAAGTCTGTCCAAGTTCATGTTTTTTGTTTCCATGACATTATTCATCCATGCATTCTCTTCTGTCCCTTTTTCCAAAATCAGAGTCTTTTTCAGTGTGTCTTCTTACTAGGTNTATCTCTTGAAGTCTGTCCAAGTTCATGTTTTTTGTTTCCATGACATTATTCATCCATGCCATTCTCTTCTGTCCCTTTTTCCAAAATCAGAGTCTTTTTCAGTGTGTCTTCTTACTAGGT
>NW_020954655.1:1360845-1361838 GCF_900497805.2 Vombatus ursinus
GACCAAAGTATTTAGACTTCAGCTACAGTATTTGACCTTCCAGTGAATATCCTGAATTAATTTCTTTAAATATTGAATGATTTGATCTCCTTGCTGTCCAAGAGACTCTCAAAAGTCTTCTCCAGCACCCCAATTAAAAAGCATTAATTCTTCAGAGTTCAGCTTTCCTTATAGTTCAACTCTCACAGCCATACATTGCTACTGGAAAAACCATAGCTTTGATTATTCAGATCTCTGTTGGCAAGGTGATATCTCTGATTTTTAGTATGCTTTCCAGATTTGCCATAGCTTTCCTTTTCCAGGGAGCAAGTGTCTTTTAATTTCATAGCTGCAGTCGCTGTCTGCAGTGATCTTTGAGCCCAAGAGAATAAAATCTGACACTGTTAGATAAAGAAAAAACTCTTCAGTTTGGGATTGAAGGCCCTCCACAGCTTGTGTCTAATTTACTTTTTCCAGCCTTACTTCCCACTATCCTCCTTCAAAAATCATCACTCTTGCCATCCTCATCTAGATCTAGTTGTATATTGCAATTTAAGACTGGAGCTATAATAGATAGATAAGTAGAGTTCTTATCCCAAAGGCTGGGGCCTTTGAGTTTAACAAACACTGGGTTACTATGGTTATTGACTACTGTGTCTTGTGTACCTCATCTATTCCACTGATACACCACTCTATTTCTTAGCCAGCACCAGATAGTTTTGATGATTACTGCTTTATAATATAGTTTGACATCTGGTATTGCTAGGTCACCTTTCCTTGTATTTTTTTTTCACTAATTCCCTTTATATTCTTGACCTTTTATTCTTCCAGATGAATTTTGTTGTTTTTTCTAGCTCTATCAAATAATTTTTTGGTAGTTTGATTGGTATGGCACTGAATAAGTAAATTAATTAATTCAGAATTATAATTTTTATTGTATTGGCTTGGCTTATCTATGAGCAATTGATATTTTTTCCAGTTGTTTAGATTTGACTTTATTTGTGTGAGAAGTGT
>NW_020954655.1:1361933-1364070 GCF_900497805.2 Vombatus ursinus
TCATTAATGTAATTGTGTTCATATGGTTCCTGGGTTTTTCTTGGCAGATAGACTCCCAAGTATTTTATATTGTTTACAGTTATTTTAAATGGAATTTCTCTTTCTGTCTCTTGCTGCTGGGCCCTGTTGGTCATATAAAGAAACACTGATGATTTATATGGGTTTATCTTATATCCTGCAATTTTGCTAAAGTTGTTAATTATTTCAAATAATGTTTTAGTTAATTCTCCAGGGTTCTCTAAGTATACCCTCATATCTGCAAAGAGTGATAGTTTTGTTTCCTTATTACCTTTGATTTCTTTTTCTTCTCTTATTGTTATAGCTAGCATTTCTAGTACACTATTGAATAATAGTGGTGATAATGGACATCCTTGCTTCACCCCTGATCTTATTGGGAAAACTTCTAGCTTATTCTAATTACAGATAATGTTTGCTGATGGCTTTAGATAGATATTGCTTATTTTAAGAAATGCTCCCTTCATTCCTATGCTCCCTATTGTTTTTATAAGGAATGGGTGCTGTATTTTGTCAAAAGCTTTTTCAGCATCTATTGAGAGAGTCATATGATTTCTGTTGGTTTTGTTAGTGATATGTTCAGTTATGTTGATAGTTTTCCTAATGTTAAACCAACCCAGCATTCCTGGTATAAATCTCACCTGATCATAGTGCATAATCCTTGTGACATACTACTGTAATCGCCTTGCTAGTATTTTGTTCAAAATTTTTGCATCAATATTCATTAGGGAAATTGGTGTATAATTTTCTTTCTCTGTTTTAGCTCTTCCTGGTTTAGGTATCAGCACCATATTTGTATCATAAAAGGAGTTTGGTAGGACTCTTTCCCCTATTTTTCCAAATAGTTTATATAGTATTGGAATTAATTATTCTTTGAATGTTTGGTAGAAGTCACTTGTGAACCCATCTGGCCTGAGGATTTTTTCTTAGGGAGTTCATTAATGGCTTATTCAATTTCTTTTTCTAAGATGGGGTTATTTAGGCATCCTATTTCCTGATCTATTAATCTGGGTAATTTATATTTTCTTAAATATTCATAGATTTTACTCAAATCATCAGACTTATTGGCATATAATTGGGCAAAATATTTCCTAATGATTGCTCTAATTTCTTCATTGTTGGTGATTTTACATTTTTCATTTTTGATATTAGATATTTGGTTTTTTCCTTTTTTTTTATCAAATTAACCACTGGCTTATCTGTCTTATTTTTTTTTTTCATAAAACCAGCTCCTAGCTTTACTTATTAGCTCAGTAGCTTTTTTTTTTAAACTTTCAATCTTATTAACCTCACCTTTGATTTTCAGGATTTCCAACTTGGTGCTCAATTGGGGGTTTTTAATTTGTTCTTTTTGTAGTTTTTTTTTTTTTAGTTGCATGCCTGATTCATTGATCTGTTCTTTTTCTATTTTGTTGACATAAGAATTTGTCTTTTGCTGCATCCCATGAATTTTGGTATGTTGTCTTATTGTTGTCATTCTCTTTAATGAAATTATTGATTCTGTGATTTGTTCTTTGACCCGTTTATTCTTTAGGATTAGATTGTTTAGTTTCCAATTAGTTTTTTATCTGCCTTTCTATTGCCCCTTGTTGAATGTACTTTTTATTGCATTATGATCTGAAAAGAATACATTTAATACTTATACCTTTCTGCCTTTGATTTTGAGGTTTTTATGCCCTAATACGTGGTCAGTTTTTGTGTAGTTTCCATGTGCTGCTGAGAAAAGGGTATATTCCTTTCTGTTCCCTTTCAGTTTTCTCCAAAGGTCTTTCATATCTAACTTTTCTAATATTCTGTTTACCTCCTTAATTTCTTTCTTGTTTATTTTTTGGTTAGATTTAGAAAGTTCTGAGAGAGGAAAGTTGAGGTCCCCCATTAGTATAGTTTTGCTCTCTATTTCTTCCTGTAACTCACTTAACTTCTTTTTTTAAGAATTTGGATACTTTACTATTTGGTGCAGATATGTTTAGTGTTGATATTGCTTCATTTTCATTTCCATGTAGTTTCCTTCCTTATCTCTTGTAATTAGATCTATTTTTACTTTTACTTTGTCTGAGATCAGCATTGCTATCCCAGCTTTTTTTTTTTTTTTTTTTTTTTTTTTTTTTTTTTTTTTTTTTTT
>NW_020954655.1:1364107-1365057 GCF_900497805.2 Vombatus ursinus
TTACTCTGTGTGTTTCTCTCTGCTTTAAGTATGCTTCTTGTGAACAATATATTGTAGGATTCTGGTTTTTGATCCACTCTGCTACCCACTTCCATTTTATGGGAGAGTTCATCCCATTCACATTCACAGTTATGATTACTGACAGTGTTTTTCCCTCCATACTATGTTTCTTCCTGTTTGTCCTTTCCTTTCACCGTTTCCCTCCAGACCAGTGTTTTGCTTCTGTCTGTCACCTCCCCCCATCTGACTTCCCTTCTGTCAGTCTCTGCCCCTCCCACTTTCCTGTTGGGTAAGAGAGATTTCAAAATTTGACTGATTGTATATATTATTCCCTCTTTGAACCAATGCTGATGAGAATAAAGTTCAAGAGATGCCCAGCGCCCAACCTTCCATCTTCCCCTCCAGTGTAATAGGTCTTTTGTGCTTCTTCATGTGAAATAATTTACCCTATTCTACCTCTCCCTTCCTTCTGCACCCCGTGTACTCCTCTGTCATCCCATAATTATTTTTATGTCATTTCCTCAAATTCACCTTATATCCGTATCCTCTGTTTTTGTATATTCCTTCTAGCTGTACTATTAGTGATATAGTTTTTGAGAATTACAAGTATCATTTTCTCATGTAGGGATGTAAACAGTTTAGCTTTATTGAATCCCTTATTTTCTTTTTCCTTTTTTAAACCTCTTTATGTTTCTTTTTTTAATTCTGGTCTCCTTATGAAAGCTTGAAATCTTTCTATTTTCGTTGAATGACCATTTTTTTTGCCTTGATACATTATGCCTAATTTCACCAGGTAAGTGATTCTTTGTTGTAGTCTTAGCTCCGTTGCCTTCTGGAATATCATGTTCCATGACCTCTGACCTTTTAGTGTTGTAGCTGCTAAGTCCTGTATAATCCTGATTGTGGCTCCCCAATATTTGAATTGTTTCTTTCTGGCCACTTGCAGTATT
>NW_020954655.1:1365135-1372980 GCF_900497805.2 Vombatus ursinus
GCAGTTTTTCTTGACTATACTTTGAAAGATGCTGTCCAGGTCCTCGTTTTGATTGTGACTTTCAGGTAGTCCAATGATTCTGACATTGTCTCTTCTGAATATATTTTCTAGGTGAGTTGTTTTTCCCATGAGGTATTTTATATTTTCTTTTATTTTTTCATTCTTTTGAATTTGATTCATTCTTGACGTCTCATAGAGTCATTAGCTTCCACTTGCCCAATTCTAACTTTTAAGGAGTTGTTTTCCTCAATTAGCTTTTGTACTTTCTTTTCTATTTGGCCTATTGTACCTTTTAAAGGAGTTGTTTTCTTCAGTGGATTTTTGTATCTTCTTTTCTACTTGGCCAATTCTTCTTTTTAAGTAGTTGTTTTCTTTTTCCAAGCTATTGACTCTCTTTTCATAATTCTCTTGCATCACTCTCATTTCTTCTGCCTCTCATATGATTTTTAAGCTCCTTTTCGAGCTCTTCCATGAGTTCTTTCTGGGCTTCTTGTTTTTCTTTGTGGTTTTGCCCATATGTGTTTTGACACTGTTGTCCTCTTCTGAGTTTGTGTCTTGATTTTCCCTCTCACCATAATAACTTTCTGTGGTCAGATTCCTTTTGGTTGTTTGGAGGTGAATATGGAGAATTACTACTTACTTGGAATTTTGCATAAATATTGGCTTCTGGAAGAGTGATAAGATAGATAGATTAAGATAGATTTCTATACTCAACTTAGTGTGTATGTTATTCCCTCCTTGAACTAATTCTGATGACAGTAAGGTTCAATCATTGCCTGTCAACCCTTTTCCCCCATCATCCCCTTACTGTAAAAGCTCTTTTGGCCTCTTTTATGTGAGATAATTTTTCCCCATTTTACCTCTCCCTTCTCTTAGTTCATCCCTCTTTCTCATCCCTTAACTTTATTTTTTTAGATACCATCCTGTCATAGTTATATCTCTTTCTCAGCCCTTATTTTCATTTTTTTATTTTGGGATATCATCCCATCCCATCGTCATAGAGAACTCACACCCATGCCCACTGTCTATGTATACCGATTCTAACTGCCCTAATAATGATGAAGTTCTTAGGAGTTATAAGTATCATTTTCCCATATAGGAATGTAAACAGTTTAACCTTTTTAAATCCCTTATGATTTCTCTTTCTCGTTTACTTTTTTATGCTTTTCTTGAATCTTGTATTTGAAAGTCAAATTCTTCTGTTCATCTCGTACTCTATTTCATTGAATATCTATTTTTTTCCCTGAAGGATTATACTCAGTTTTGCTGGGTAGATGGTTTGTGGTTTTAATCCAGGCTCCTTTGCCTGCCAGAGTATTCTAAGCCCTCCACTCCTTTAATGTAGAAGTGTTAAATCTTGTGTTATCCTGACTATGTCTCCATGATATTTGAATTATTTCTTTTTGGCTGCTTGCGGTATTATTTTCCTTGACTTAGGAGCTCTGGAATTTGACTATTCCTGGGAATTTTCATTTTTGGATCTCTTTCAGGAGGTGATTGGCAGATTCTTTCAATTTCTATTTTACCCTCTGATTCCAAGATATTAGGGCAGTTTACCTTGATAATTTCTTGAAAGGTGATGTCTAGGCTCTTTTTTTTTAATCATGACTTTCAGATAATCAATTTATTCTTAAATTATTTCTTCTCGATCTACTTTCCAGGTCAGTTGTCTTTTTTCCAATGAGATATTTCACATTTTCTTCTCTTTTTTTGTTCTTTTGATTTTGTTTCATTGTTTCTTGATATCTCCTGGAGTCATTAGCTTCCACTTTCCCAATTCTAATTTTTAAGGAATTGTTTTCTTCAGTCAATTTTTATATCTTTCCATTTGTCCAGTTCTGCTTTTTAAGGTGTTATTTCTTCACTTTTTGGTGCTTCTTTTATCATTTGACCTGTTCTGTTTTTTAAGGCGTTATTTCTTCAGTACTTTTTTGTGTGTACCTCCTTTTGCGAGCTGTTGACTTTTTTTCATGATTTTCTTGCATTTCCCTCATTTCTATTACCAATTTTTCCTCTATCTCTCTTATGATTTAAAAAATCCTTTTTTGATCTGTTTCAGGAATTCTTTTAGGGCCTAAGACCAATTCACATTTTTCTTTGAGGCTTTGCATGTAACTATTTCGACTTTATTTTCTTCTGAATTTGTGTTTTGATCTTCGCTGTCATGAAAGTAAGTTTCTATGGTAAAGTTCTTTCTTGTTTGTTCATTTTTCTCTCTGATCTATGGATAAGAAATGATTTTATGACCAAAGATTAAATTGAGAGGATCAGAGGAGGAAAAATAGATAAATTTGATTATATGAAATTAAGACTTTTTGCATAAACAAAACCTGTATAGCCAAAATTAGAAGGAAAGCAGGAAACTGGGAAATACTTTATAGCAAGTTTCCCTAATAAGGGCCTCTTTTCTCAAATACATAGGGAACTGAGCCAAATTTATATAAAAAAATTGAGAGCTACTCCTCAATAAATGATCAGAGAATATGAACAGGCAGTTTTCAGAAGAAGAGATTGAAGCTATCAGTAATCAAAAGAAAACTATTCTAATCATGAATAGTTTAAGAAATGAAAATTAAAACAATTCTGAAGTGCTGCTTCACACCCATCAGAGTGGATAACATGACAGAAAAGGAAAAAACCATGAGGGCTGGAGATATAGAAAAATAAGGATTCTCATACACTGTTGTTGGAGTTGCAAATTTGTCCAGCCATTCTGTAGAACAATTTGGAACTGTGCCCAAAGGGCTATAAAACTGTGCATATCCTTTGACTGAGTAATACCATTTCTAGATCTGTATCTCAGAAAGGTCAAAGAAAAAGGAAAAGGACTTATATGTACAAAAATATGGCAGCTCTTTTTGTGGTGGCAAAAAATTAGAAATTGAGGGGATACTCATCAATTAGGAAATGACTAAACAAGTTGTGATATATGATTGTGATGGAATACTATTGTGCTGTAAGAAATGATGAGCAGGATGGTTTCAGAAAAAACTTAGGAAGATTTCCATGAACTGATGCAAAGTGAAGTGAGCAGAATCAGGAGAACATTATACATAGTAACAGCATTAAGTAATGGTGATAAACTGTGAAAGATTTAGCTACTTTGATCAATACAATAATCCATGACAATTCCAAAGGACTAAGAAAAATGCTATCTTTCTCCAGAAAGAGAACTGATGGTTTCTAAGAGCAGATTGAAGCATGTTGTTTTTCACTTTCTTAACTTTTCTTGCTTTCTTTTTCTTTCTTTTTTTTTTTTAAAATAACATAGCTAATAGGAAAATATGTTTTGTGTGACTTCACATGAATAATGAGTATCATATTTCTTGCCTTCTCAATGGGTGAGTTAGGAACTGGAGGGAGAAAGAGAATTTAGAACTCAAAAATTAAAAAGAATATTTTTTTAAAAAAAATTCTTAACTGGGCTCTCACTCCATCAAGGCAATCCTTTCGTACCTCCATAATTAACTTACTATTCCACTTACCACAACAGCTTTTTCAAAGCTTTTTATTCCTCAAACCTCTTATATCTTTTCCTCCCTCCACTGTCAGCTGAGAATCTCTTGTCTCATATTACTATGAAAAAATTGAGGCCATTCCCTGAGAGCTTCCTCTTTCCCCTTCCTTTTCAACTTACATCTCTCATATGTCTTCTGTTAATATCTCCTTCCTCAACTCTGTTTCACATATAGAGATAACCTTTCTCTTTGCCACGGCTAACCATTCTACTTGCACAAGTGATCCCATACCATCTTATCTTTTTTACCAGATTGCCGTCTCTATCATCTCCACTCTCTCATTCTTCAATCTCTCCTCATTTCCTGGTGCTTCCCCTTTTCCTACAAATATGCCTATGTCTTCCTCATCCTCCAACAGCCTTCACTTGATCCATTCATCTCTCAGCTTATCATATCTCTCCTTCCTTTTATGGCTAACCTCTTTGAAAAGGTTATTTGCAATCAGTGCCTACACTTCCTTACCTCTCACTCTGGTCTTAACTCTCTACAGGCTGACTTCTGAACTCATCATTGAACCCAAACTCTTCTCTCCAAAGTTATTAACAATCTCTTAATTGCCAGATCTAATGGACTTTTCTTAATTGTTATCCTTCTTGACCTTTCTGAAGCTTTGACACTGTTGATCAGTCTCTTCTCTCTAGGTTTTCAAGAGGCCACTCTTTCCTGGTTCTCCTTCTAACCTGTGACCACTCCTCAGTTTCCTTTGCTGGATCTCCATTAACCAGTGGTGTTCCATGTAGTTCTGTCCTGAGCTCTCTTCTCTCTCTACAGTATTTCACTTGATGATCTTATCAGCTTTTATGGATTTAATTATCATCTCTGGGCTAATGATTCTCAAATCTATTTATTCAGCCCTAACCTCTCTGTCAACCTTTGTCTTATATCTCCAACTACCTTTCAGACGTCTTGAACTGGATGTCCTTAAAACTTAATATGTCCAAAAATGAACTCATTTTTATCCTCAAACCCTCCCTTCTCCCTAAGTTCTCTATTGTTATGGCAGGTACAGCCAACCTCCTAGTCATCCAGGCTCCCAGCCTAACTATTATCTTTGACTCCTCACCCCTGCTCTTCCATCTTCTTTGTGGTCAAGACCTGAAAATTTTGCCTTCAGATGTCCCCTTTGACCCTGCAACCACCCTGGAGGCACCTCACCCTTGGGCTATTACAGTAGCCTACTAGTTGATCTCCTTGCTACAAACCTCTCCCCACTTCAGCCCATCTTCTACTCAGCTGTCAAAGTGATCTTCCTAAAGCACAGTTCTGACCCTATTCAGTAAACTCCCTATCACCTCTAGAATCAAATATAAAATTGTTTGGCATTCAAAGCCCTCCATAATCCATATGCTCCCCTTCCCCTTCACCTTCCTTCTTTATTTTACACCCCTCATATATTCTAGGATCCAGTGACACTGTCCTCTTTTCTATTCTTTGCGCACAACAGTCTATCTCCTGAGAGGGTATTTTTTCTTGCTTGTCCCCCATACCTGGAATTATCTCTTCCTCATCAATGCTTCCTGCCTTTCATAGCTTCCTTTAAGTCCCAGATAAAATCCTACCTTCTTTAAGAAGTCTTTCCTCATTCCCCTTAATTCAAGTACCTTTCTTCTGTTGATTATCTTCAGTTTATCCAGCATGTAGCTTGTTTGTAGGTAGTTGTTTGCATTTTGTCTCCCCAGTTAGACTGCAGACTCATTGAAAGAAAAGGCTATCTTTTGCCTTTCTTTGTATCTTCAGAAGTTATCACAGTGCCTGGCATTTATTGACTAAGTGACTTATGTCCAAGGTCACACATCTATTTGTTAATAATTTAAGATTAGAACCCGAGTCTTCTGATTTCTAGTCCAGTTCTTATTCTTCCCAGCCACAATTATACAGTAGTCAGTGGAGATTCAGATCTAGATCGACTAACATTTCTTCCTTTAGCAGTTAGTTCCTCAGGATCATAATGGAAATGCCAAGTTTGGAGCATGTTTGTACTGTGTTTGAGAGAGACAGAAAAGATATAGAAAAGCACTTTGCATTGATTTTCAAAGTGGACAAAAGATGGTGTTTATTTTGAGAATTTTCTTTTAACTGCTTAAATCATATTTTGGTCCAGGGCAAAATGTACTACTCAGTTTTTGTAGTAAAATACATTTTGCAGTTTTCACTGTAGTAGTTGCTCTTTAAAAGGCAGTTTCAGATATTAACCTGACAAACCAACCCAATGGCAGATACCACAAGTCATATCTTCCTAAAATATGGGTCTGACCGTATCATTACCCAGTTTGGCAATCTTCAGGGGCTCCTTATTGCTGCCCCCAGTATAAAATACAAACTCTTCAACTTGGCATTTAAAACCCTTCACACTCTTGCTCCAGCCTACCTTTCTAAACTTATTTTACATAATGTCCCCTTTCATGCATGGTCTTTCCTGCCAAATTTGTCTACTTGTTCTTCCCCAAACTCTTCATGCCCCTTCCTTTATCCCTGCTTTTGCCTAGACATTCTCCTCATGCCTGAATTAATTATATGCCTGAAATATTTCCTTAGAATCCTAAGGTGGTGACACCTTGATTAAGCATTGAAGGAAACTAAGATTTATCTTTCCTGACCTGTTTAGTTCTTAGGCTATCTTATTTTCTCAAATTATATTATATGTGTTTATTTAAATGCATCATTCCTCTGTTAGAATGTAAGATCCTTGAGGGCAGGAACTTTTTTGTTATTGTTTAACTTGGTGTCCCCAAGGCCTAGTATTTTGCTAGTACTAGGCAGTTAATGCTTGATGAATTGAATTTTTAAAACTACAATTCTTAAAGTAGTGGCTAGCAGGTTATCTTCTAGAGAAAACTCATTGTAGAGATTTTGAGTTTTAAGATTATGTCCTTGACATAAAGCTAAGAACACAACCTAATTTGTTTTGGTATCTTATTTTAGTTGTGGTGGATTTAGTATGGATTTACATTAGATTAGTAACAGTTTCTGTCTTTGACATTACATACTTCATGATTTCTGTGTAATATTTATAGTTTTTTCTCTCCAATGAACCATTGCTTATGGTTTTATGATCACATGAAACGGAGCCAGATCATTTTCTTTCATTTCCCTTTACATGGCAACCTTTTTATTATCTAGCTTTGTGTAGAACGTGTTAAGCATTGTAGTATAATATCTTGGACTTGGAGTAAAGAGACTTAGGTTCAAATTTTGCCTTGGACTTTTTCTAACTGTATATTCACAGGCAAATAATTTAATTTTTCAGAGCCTCACTTTTCTCATTGGTAAAATGGGGATAATACACTACCTAGCTCACAAGAGTTGAGAAAAATGCTTTAAATGCTGTTGTTTTATTATGTAGCTTTGACAAAATTAATGTATGCAGAAAACAGTTTCTCCAGGTGAGAGAAATCACTGAACAAAATTGGAAGGCAGGGGTTGTTCCTAAATTTTCCAGACATACACTGTAGAAGCTAATGTACATAACTTTTGCTATCTCAGTAGTAAAACGCTCTCATTTCCAAAGAGTGTGACTGAGATAATTTTTAGACTTAATACTACTGTTTAGCTCATTAATTTTTCTATGGAACTTTCGACAATTTTTATATGTGTACATAATATAGACAATTCTTGCTTTATGTATGCAAATTCGACTTTATGCAAAGAATTCTGAAAGAAATCTTCATTCCCAGAAAAAAAAATGTTAATTTTACTGCACAGCATTATGTGCTCTCTCTCCCCCTACTTCTACCGCTCTGCTCTCCTGTCCTCCCCTCTGCCCTCCGCAAATAAACCCTACAGCTGAAAGCAGAAAAACTGAAAGAGAGGCCACTACTGCTGAATTAGGGGTTTGACTTGAAACTTCCAGTGCAAAGACAGGCCTTTGCTATACCTTCATGTCCAATGCTCCCACTCCCACTCTTTCGTCCATCTCCTCAGGTACTGTGTTTCTGTCCCTGGCCCCCATGGGTCGCCCATCCTCTCCTGTCTGTGCCCATGTCCAGCCCCCATGTGTGTTCTTCCTGCTGAAGTGCCAGTCAAAATCATCCAAGACACTGAAGTGAGATATTTATGTAGATGTTAATAATTCTGTAAAGGTAGAAATGACTTCTTGTGTCTAAGATACTTTCAATAAATAGTTATTTCAATGGACTATAACAAGTGTTAGTAAGATTAAGGACACTAACAAATTTGATATTTGAATTATTCTTTCTTTGTTCTCCCTTGATGTCCCTTTCAGTGGATTTTTGTCTTTAGTTACATTTCTCCTGCCTTAAACAATGTTTTGAATTTATACGATTCTCTAAGGAAAATAACAATGCAAGACAGCTATAGGTGGTAATAG
>NW_020954655.1:1373037-1373119 GCF_900497805.2 Vombatus ursinus
GCAGGAGAGTGATTATTTAAGGACTCAGATGTTGTCCAAATTGTAGTTGGCTAAAACCTAATGCCATTTCGTTATACCTACT
>NW_020954655.1:1373150-1374435 GCF_900497805.2 Vombatus ursinus
GGGGCCTCTTGTCACGGTATTTTTGTGGAAAAGATGGAAAGATGGGAGATAATTCAATTATGTTAATCTGTAACAGGTTGAATCAACCAAATAGTAATCACTAATGATGATGCCAGCTTGGAAGGGGGTCACTAGTGGAGTGCTCGAAGATCTGGGTGGTTCCTGTGCTGTTTAACATTTTTGTCAGTAACTTGAATAAAAGCACAGATGATACACAGTGGGAGGAATAATCAACTCAGTAGATGACAAGAGGAAGGATCTAAAAAAGTACTGACAAGTTAGAATGCTGAGACAATCAACAGAATGAAATTTGTTACAAATAAATGTAAAGTCCTACAGTAGGTCAAGTAGATTTTTTTAAAAAAACTCAAGTAGAGGGGGCAGCTAGGTGGCGCACTGGATAGAGCCCAGGCCCTGAAGTCAGGAGGACCTGAGTTCAAATCTGGCCTCAGACCAAACACTTGACACTTACTAGCTGTGTGACCCTGGGCAAGTCACTTAACCCCAATTGCCTAAAAAATAAAAAAATAAAAAACTCAAGTAGTAAATGGGGGAGATGTTGCTAGACAGCAGTTTCTCTGGAAAAAAAAAGAAAGAAAAATAAGAGAGACTTGGAAGTTTTGGGGAGATATGAGAGTGGTCTGATATCCTGATGAGTCAACAGTGTGATCGGGTAGACGAAACAGAACTCAGCCTGAGTCTTCATATTATTTCTCCCTATACTGCAACTAAAGTTGAGAGCTACTGCTGAATCATGTTGTTCATTTAGAACTCATTTTTCAATAGCAGTTGGGCAATGGATAAAAGTAAATGAATAAGTATTGAATTAGGAGAGGAAAGATGAATGAGCTGGCAACATCTTGAAGGCTATCCTAGAAAATGGAAAAATAAATGAGTTTTCTTTTTTGTTATTACATAAATAATTTTTACTCTGGGTTTAGTTACTGCATTTCCTGTGTGCTCTACACTGAAGAGGTATTCTTGGTGAACTCCTAGGATAAAATCATGTCACAACTTTTTCATGGGTGTTTTAGTTGCCTTAGTACTTAGATATAATGCTTAGATTGATGGCTCCTGTCCATTTCTTCTCTCTACAAAGCACCTGAAAAAGCAGAATATAATCTCACTGAGCCTCCATTTCTTCATCCATAAATTGGGCATAATGCTATTAATGTGGAGACCATAGAGTTAAATTGGAAGATAACCATACCTTTTAGAGTTGTTTTGAAAGACGTATCCTATGGCAAAGAATTGGAAATTGAGGGGATGCCCATCAATTGGGGAA
>NW_020954655.1:1374522-1375762 GCF_900497805.2 Vombatus ursinus
TGTTGTACGCAGTAACAGCCTCATTATACAATGACTGACTTTGATAGACTTAGCTTTTCTCAGCAATGCAAGGATCTGGGACAACTACAACAGACTCACAAAGGAAAAAGCTATCCACATCCAGAGAGAGAACTATGGAATCTGAATGCAGATGGAAACATACTATTTGCTCCCCTTTATGTTGACAGTGCAAAACTGCTGAGTTGAAGTTAGAATGAAGACTAAGAAGTCCTTGAATTTAGTTAAGATATTGTTACTAACTTTGAAAAGCAGTTTTAGTTGAGCAGTGCTGTCACAAACTGAATTGTAAGAGTCTGAGAAGCAATTGAGAGGTGAGGAAATGGAGACAATTGTAGATGACACTTTCTGGGAATTTGATAGTGAAAGGGAAATGAGATATATTATTTGGGGGACCAGATAGGGTTAAATCAAGATTTACTAAAGGATTGTTGATAGGTAATGAGCCAATGGAAAAAGAGATTGAAGATGAAAGAGAAGGAAGAATGGAGTGGTCAAGCTTCTGGAGGAAATCCAGAAGGGTGATCAGGGGCACAAGGGGAGGGCTTTTACTCTTGGCGAAGTGAAAGCCCAACTTTTTATTAGAGACTAGAGCAGAGGTGAGAATGGGGTGATAAAATGGGGTTTGGGGGTATAGGGTGATGAGAAGTTCTTGATGTATTGCCCCTTTTCTCAGTAAAGTAGAAAGTTAAGTTTTCCACTGAGAAGGATAGAGGAAGAAGAGATATCTGAAGAGAGAGAAGGTTTGGAATAGCTGCTTTGGAGAGTGTTGGAGAGCCAACCAAAAAAGAGTGAAAGGATTTCTGTGCTTCTGTGAGGACCTGGTTTAGATAAGATAACATAAATTTTAGTTAACCGAGGCAGTAAAGCTGTGTGACTTTTTCCAGTAGCATTTGCCACAGACACATTGGAACAGAGAAGGTAGGTATGTGGGAGTAACTGGGGTTTGGTGTTGACAAGGCATGGCTGATAAGGCAAGAGGAAGGGATTCATGGGGAGCTGTTAGTGTATGGCAGCCCTTCTCAGATTTTTCCTCTCTATTGACTGCTTACCTTCTTATCCTAGTTACATTGAGTTTGTTAAAGCAGAAGCTTTTCAATTTGATGTAATCCAAATTATCTATTTTATCTTTTGTAGTTGCCTTTGATCCTTTAGTTAGGAACTCTTCCCCCTACCTGTAGCTCTGAGAAGTACCTGATCTTGTTCTCCAACTTTTTTTTTT
>NW_020954655.1:1375885-1394433 GCF_900497805.2 Vombatus ursinus
TGGAAGAAAATTTCATAATGAGAGCTATCCAAAAGTAGAATAGTCTCCTCCTAAGAGTAAGTTCCTCATTACTGTCAGCATCCAAGATCCTCTATGGGAGGTTGGATCAAATCTCCCTCTTTCATTTTGATGATAGCAGTATCCTCCATCCACCCATGTTGGAACTTCAAAGTAATCTTTGGTTCTTCTCTTTTTCTTATCATTGGTAGTCAATTAGTTTTCAGGACCTATTGATTCTATTGCCGTAGCAGCTCTTTCATCTGTCCATTTCTTTTTACTCTTGAATTCACTTAGCCTAAACTCTAAATCTCCTCTAACCTGTGCTATTATAATAGTCCTCTAGTTGATCTCTCTACTTTCATACTCTCCGCTCTCTTGCCTACACATAAAGTTGTCAAAATAATCTGCTTAAGGTACAGGTCTAACCAGGTCACTCTCTTGTTTGACAGCCTCCAGTAATGTCCTGTTGGTTTTAGATTAAAATACAAATTCCTTGGCTCATCATTAAAAACCTTCTATAATCTGGCAGCAACTGTTTCAGTTGGCTTTTTATCTCCAGTATCTAGTACAGTTTCTTGTTTGATTAAATTGAAATTTGAAAGTTCTTTCAATGCTCTTGGATATAATTTATCTAGATGTAAATTGGATATAAATTATCTAGATGTAATGACTTGTGCTCATTGAAAGATGCTCCTTTACCATCTCATTACTCTTTCATACCAAGAAACTTAAGTTTCAGGTCCTTGTTAAGTATTGTTGTTGTTATTGTTATTGTAACTCTGAGTCTTAAGGTCATTCTCCTTGCACAGTGGGAGTTGAGTAGTTCTGCCTTCTTTCTGACATATTATCAGTTTATCTTTCTTAGTCTTCCACTTGGCCCCAACATAGCTAATGACTAATACTCATAGAAAGCCCCAACTCATTCAAGGCTTTAGCATTTCTGACATTGTTATAAAACCAAAAGTCCCTACATTAGCTTTATCTTTACCTGACATTTTTTTCTGTCTTCTATACATATTTTTAAAATCTAAATTGGTCAGTAAGTAATCTGTGCAGCCATAGATCCTGATAGAGATAACACAGGATCCTGAACCCAAGAGCCTTAGGAGCACTTCCAGCTCACAGCCATCATCCTGGAAAACAAAACAGGTGGAAATGTAACCTCGAAATCGCTCCTGTAGGTGCTACAGTCACATCTACTGAAGACTCAGGAAGCAGAGTTCTTAGCACTTTCAAATGATTCAACATCAGAAACTGATTTTTTATCAGTGGAAATGACATTAAAGAAGAAGCATTACCATCTGCTCTCTGCTGCTGACCTGCAGCTGAAACCTTCCATCTGGGTTGTCTCCTTCATTAGGATGAGCTCTGTGAGAGCAGGGACTGTTTTTTTCTCTTGGTATCTCCAGCACTTAGCACAATGTTTTGCACATAGTTAACACTTAATAAATGCTTCATTCATTAATTCATTTAGATAATCCTCCTATTTTCTTCTTCATTTGGAATCAATTAAATGTGTGTCATAACAGTTTCATTCTTGAGAGCTTTTGAGTACATGTACCTTGTAGAATCTTTAGGACATGAAATTTTCAACCCATCCTTTCTCTGAATTGTTTGAAATCTACTCATAGAGTCTTAAGACTGTGCCCCTTGTTCTTTTATCGTTCTTGGCCTCTCCAAAATGTCATTTCCTTTCAAGGTTCCTGTCATTACCACTTAGGTGAGCAGTTCTTCATTAGTCAGTTCTTCAAAAAGAGCACTTCCTTTTGCCCCTGCCCCACCACAGTATTGCTTCTTTTCCTCCCTGCTTCTGTCCCTACCCAAAGGCTCTTTTCCCATGCTTCTCTCTCATTTCATAGATTTCTGAATATGGCACATCATTTTGATATTCACCACCCCTTTTATCTACTGCCATGTTGTAGTAATGAATCATATCCCTCTAATTTGTAATGATCTCTAAGAAGTAAAATCTACCTCGTTAAATTCAAACCTCTTTTTGTTTATTGTGATCCTTGTTCTCTACGTTTTTTGTCGTTCAGTAGTTCAGTTGTGTTTGACTCTGTGACCCCATGGACCATAGCATGCCAGTCTCTTCTTTCCTCAACTGTCTCCCAAAGTCTGTCCAAGCTCATGTTCCCTGCACTGTCCATCTCATCCTTTGCCATCCTTTTCTCCTTTTGCCTTCAATCTTTCCTAACATCAGGGTTTTTTCCAGTAAGTCCCATCTTCTCATTATATGGCCATTAAGTTTCAGCTTCATTATTTGTCCTTCCAATGAATAGTCTGAAATATTTTTTTGAAGTATTGACTGATTTGATTTCCTTGTCCAAGGAATTCTCAAAAGTCTTCTCCAGGACCACCATTCTAAAATGTCGATTCCTTAAAGCTCAGCTTTCCTTATAGCCTTACTCTCACAGACATACATTACTATTGGAAAACCATACCTTTGATTATATGGACTTTTGTTGGCAATGTGATGTCTGCTTTTTAGTATTTTTCAAGGTTTGTCATAGCTTTTCTTTCAAGGAGGCAAGCATCTTTTAATTTCGTGGCTACAGTCACCATCTGCAGTGATCATTGACCTCAAGAATATAAAATCTGACACTGTTTCCATTTCTTCCTCCTCTATTTGCCAGAAAGTAATGGGGACCAGTTGCCAAGATTGTAGTTTTTGTTTTGTTTTGTTTTGTTTTATATTAAGCTTCAAGATGGCTTTTATACTCTCCGCTTTCATTCTTATCAAGAAGTTTCTTAATTTCTCTTCACTTTCTTCCATCAGAGTATTGTCTGTGTATCTGAAGTTGTTGATATTTCTCTCAGTAACCTTAATTCTGGCTTTTGATTCATCTAGCCAGGTATATCACATGACGTACTCTTCATATAAATTAAATAAGGTGAGAGTATACAGCCTTGTCATACTCCTTTTACAATCCTAAACCAATCAGTTGCTTCATGTTTGGTTCTGTTATTTCGTGACCCACAGACAGGTTCCTCAGGAGACAAGTAAAATGATCTAGTACACATGCCCCCCCTTTGAGAACTTGCCACATTTTGTTGTGATCTACACTTATTGTAGTTAATGAAGCAAAAGTAGATGTTTTTTTCTGGAACTCCCTTGCTTGCTTTCTCCATAATCTAGTGAATGTTGGCAATTTGGTTACTAGTTCCTTTGCCTCTTTGAAAACCAGCCTGTTCTCCTGGAAATTCTCAGTTCACATATTACCGAAGCCTAGATTGCAAAATGTTAAGTTTAACTTTGCTGGCATGTGAAATGAGTGCAATTGTTATTTGAACATTCTTTGGCATTGCCCTTCTTTAGGATTGGGATGCAAATTGATTCTTTTTCAATGCAGTGGTCACTGTTGAGTTTTTCAAATTTGCTGGCATATTGAGTGCAGCACTTTATTGTTGCTGTTGTTAACAGCACATTGATATTTAAAGCCGTGTTATTATTGTCCCTGTTCCTGGATACTGTCTCCTATGAATTACTGGATGTTTTTCTGCAGCTGTGTTCTATCAAGTCCAACCATGAAGGGAAGTCACTACCTGGAGGGGCATAGGATTCATTTGTTAACTCTTGCTTTTTACCTGTCATTTCGTAGTGCCATGTGTCACCCCACCACCATGCCCCACCCCTAGTAGGTGTGACTGTTGACAATTTGGGCCTAACCTGGGGGGCAGCAAGCAGAGTGCATCAGTCACACTGAATAAGGTGCAGAGAGTCCAAAGGCAGAGGGCATAGAGGGTGGGGTGGGAGAGGGAGGCAGACAGCACAGGTAACAGCAGATGGGAGAAGAAGGACAAATAAAGTCACTTACGTTACTGAGGATCAGAGTTGGGAACACTTAGGAAGCAGGGACCCATAGCAGTAGGAGTAGTGCTCAAGGGGCATGATTTTGGGGTTTCATTTTTATAGGATTCTAGTGGGAGGAAGGGGAATTAAGTCTTAATCCACACCCCTTGAGCGTTGCCTCATTAACATATCAAGGTCATCTGAAAATTAGCAAGACCATTTTAGGGTTGCCTCATTAACATAAAGTTATTCTGGCTTTATTGGGTGTCTGGTACTCATCTGCGTCTTGTAGGCTGAGGGCCCTTTGCTAGGGTCTACCTGGCTTCTCTTAATAGAGAATTTAGTCTCTGCATGTGGCCTTAATTGATGAGGCAGTTTTGGCAAGTGGCTTCTTTGTTTCCTTCTTACACTCTTAATTCCTCTTTCCTATCTTACACTGGCTACTTACATGTTTACTTATGACACTACTGTTGGGGTAGTCACAATTTTAATAGAAGCTGCTATTCTCTAAAATGGCTCATCAGATTTTAAAAAAAGAACTATTACTTTGGAGAATATGTGTGTATATATGTGTATATAATATGTATATGTGTGTATATACACATATACACATATATATGTTCACCAAATATATATAGAATGCACATTCTGTATTCTATAAACATATACATATACACACGTGTATATGTGTGTATATGTAATTTAGATTTGCATGTAATTGAATTCATTAATATTCAGCATGATTACCCTTCCCTTTCTCCATGTAAATCCAAGGTTGGCAAACTATGACCCGCATAAAATCTGACCCACTTCTTGTTTTTGTATAGACTTTGAGAGAAGATTGGTTTTTAAACTTTTTTTAATGGCTGAAAAAAATAAATAGAAAAATGGTATTTTGCGACATGAAAAAATTAAATTAACATTTCATTGTCAATAAATACAATTTTATTAGAACAGAACGGTGTTCGTTCCTTTACCATTGTTTCTATCTGCTTTCATCTACGGTGGCAGAGTTGATTAGTGTAAGACCACATGTGTCACTCTGATTACTTCCCACTACTGTTTGGTGTACTACAAATTGCAATGACGCAGTTTTAACTCTACAGTCTTTCAAGTGTCATATGTATCATTGTTACTTATTTTGTTTATTTTTTTTTATTACCAGTGCATACTCATCATGTTAAGACAAGAAAAAAAATTCATCATTTTTCATTATATTTTTATTTAATTATGATTTTTTAAAGCTTAATGCCAAATTGAAATTCTTCTGAATGAGAAGAACTTCCCTCAACCACTACTATCAAACATCAGATGCTGAATAGTTTTGGAAATTAGCTTTTGCTTGCAGACTTGAGAATATTTCTTAATGAATTCAACCTAAAATTACAAGAGAAAACAGTGCTTATATGTGAAATTTATAGTCTTTAAAGTAAATTAACCTGACAACTAATGTTGTTTGAATCGTAAGTATTGTTAAGTTTTTTATACACTTTCCATGCTGTCAAAAGCTAAAACATAGAAAACAAATTGCCATTCCCATACAAATTTGCGGTGTATGTATTTTCTGAGCTCAGACTACAGTGCTACCAGTGTTTTCAGACCTTGACACAAGTTCAAAAGAAATTCCTGTGTTTCAAAATTGATTTAATTTTGTAGTTAAGGAGCTTCTACTTAACTTTCGATGTAAAATGATTAATCTGTAACATAATGACATGCCAAAAAGAAAATATCAAGCAAAGACTCTAATAAAACCCGATAAATGCCTTCCAAGTGATTAATTTGCTTAATTAAAATCATATGCTTATTGATTGATATCAATATTTGACAATACCTATCCGTGTAAACCTTTAGCATCAGTTGTGAGACACGGGAGATGCTTGTGCAAGTCTGCTTAGCATAGCATGCCTGCATCCAAGAAGGTATTCTGCTCTGTGAGCAAAGCAGAATTGTAGTAGCACAAAGGAAACGTGAGATGTGCAAAAACCTCCATCCCAAATGTTCAGATGGACTATTTGTGCCCAACCTGTTATCCCAAAAGTCAGAATACCATTCTCATTAGTAGACCTGTATTACAAAAAAATGCACACCATTATCATTATATTGTGAATTTCATCAAAAAAGTTAAGGAAATTTGTTTTCTCTCTTTTTACATGTCTTTTCCTTTCCAAGTTTTCATTCTTTGGTGCTGTGCTTGATTATGTTCCCAGAAGCATAGCCCTCGTTACAATTTTAAAAGTTGACATATGTTACAGTGAGACAAAAGTAGAGTTATTAAAGAGAGCTCACATAATGCCCTAGTCTTCCTAGATTTGCCACTTTCCTGTACTCATTTTCCTAACCAATTTTTTGAGTGCTATCAGTAAACAGAAAAAGGCTTTCCTATTACTGCCATTCTTGCCAATGTGAGAGTATGTAGTAGATGAGCAATTCTTAGTAATACCCCCATACCCCCACCCATTTGAAGGGTAAGTAGAGGAAGGGAAGTTTTCTTCCCTTTTGCATATAAGAAGAAAGTATATGGTTTGTTTTCTGCGTTCACAAGAGAAAATCAGGTTTATTATATATAGGGAAACAAATTAAGTCATCAATGTTATGAATATCTCAGGTATAATTTTTGACAATCTCTTGTGAGTTACTTTCTTTGTCCTTTGTAGTTATTGACTTTAAGCTACATAGTTCATCAATTAATAGTTTAAATTATTTTACCTAAGGTATTTGTAATAATTCACTTTGGCTACTGAACTGAAGTCTTGGATATTTTTGAGTGTGTACATGCATATGCTTTCTGACATTTTAAGTATTTATGGATATCTGAAAGAGTTTATATAAAAGCCCCAATGCTCACTAAGGAAATACATAAAATTTATTGACAGTAGGAAGAATTATTTTTGCTTTCATTTTAATGTTTATTTTCTAGGTATTTGCAGAAGATTTTCAGTTAGTTTACATTAGAATCAGTACTTTTAATTAGTTTTTTTTTTCCTTTGTTTATTCCAGCTCCTGGTGACAGTTTGTTAACAGTACAACGAGCAGAATTATGCACAGTCATGAAGAAGTATACTCAAGCCCTTCATGATGCAGACGTAGTTTGCAGAAGTAAACCCCTATGGCCAAAGGTATTATTTCTTGGTTTTGAATGGAAAGTAATAATTTATCTGCAAGAGAAATAGTACTTTTGTCTGGGAAACCTTTTAAAAAAGAGATATAAGTAATTGACATTAAGTACATATGGATAGTAGCAGTTTCTGCATAATTACACAAGTATCCTTATGAATTATTGTGCTTTTACTAATCAGGTTAAAAGACATAGTCTTGGCCTTCCTAGAAACTTTACCTAATATATCACTAATTTGGACAGATGCTAAATGACATATGGATAACTGAATAAATATTAGTCAACTGTAATCTCTAAACAAAGTAAGTGCATTTTGTGGAGTGGCAAGTGAAGAAGTATACTAGGAGTTCCACATTTAAGCAGTGTAATTGGTTTTATAAGTTGAAGTATAAATGTAAGTAATTTTGAGGTGTGACATTTATAAACAGTACACTTGTATTGCGGACAGGTTTAAATATAGGAAAAAATGATTAAGAAAAACAAAGAATTTAAAATACTAGAAAATTGTGTTAATGAGAGTGTTTGACTTTGGTCCCAAATCTTGTAAGGAGATTAGTATTTTTCCCACACTGGCAGAAAAAGGAATATTGATAAATAATAATAGTCCAACAATGGTAACTTAAATTAGATTTAATGGATTTCAGGAAGCCAAAGATGGAAATATGTAGAAACTTTCTGAACTTATCATTTAAAGCCTCCCCAATATCCATCTATATTTTGAATTCTTAAACTAAAAAATTCATTATCCTCCTGTCATCTAAGAAACACCAAGCAGTGTTGTAAAAAGAACCCTAGCTTTGGAGTCATAAATTCTACATTCAAATCATGCCTCAAAGGGTATCATTGTAATGGTCACAGGAGGTAAATCACATAACTTTTCTGGGCCTCCCTTTCCTTACCTATAAAATGAGATTGAAATAGATTGATATTTCTTACTGATCTAAATCTATGATCTTGTTAATCATTTGTTAACTAAAGAATTTTTCTCCCTGTTTTATTTTCTGTTCTTGGGAATCAGTGTTTATCAATCACGTGGAATAAGGCAAACATATAAATTGGGATATAACAATTCTTTTCAAATGAATGAAGCCCATTAAGTGATTGTATTATAAGAAACCATATACCTTTGGAATCATAAAAAGTTGAAAGATACCTTAAAGATCATCTAGTTAGTCCAGGTCCTTTATTTTGTTTTTTAAATTAATTTTATTTTCTGAAAAATTAATAAGTAGTTATTTTCTCTCCTTCCTATCCCCTTTACTTTTACCCCTGGACAAAAAAAAAAATGAAAACAAAAACAAAACCCTTGTAACAAATATCCAAAGTCAGACGAAACAAATTGTAACATTGGCCATGTCCAAAAACTTATGTCTCGTTCTGCATATGGAATTCAATGCCTCTTTGTAAGGAGATGGATAACCTCCTTCATCTTTGGTGTTCTGAAATCTTAATTGGTCATTGTGTTGATTATATATCTTAAGGATTTCAAAGTTGATCCTTTTTACAGTGGAGTATAAATTGTTCTCCTGCTCATTCGCTCTGTATTAGTTCATGCAAGTCTTTCCAGGTTCCTCTGAAACTGTCCCTTTCATCATTTCTTATGATACGATAGTATTCCATTACATTCATCTGCCATAATTTATTCTCTCCCTACCTCCTCCTTCCACCTTCGTTGAGAAGGCAAGCAATTTGACATTGGTTACATATATGTAGTCTTGCAAAACACATTTCCACGTAAGTCATTCTATAAAGAAAACACAGACCAAAAAAAAAAAAATGAAAGAAAGAAAAGACAAGAAAAAGAAAAGTTGTGGAATCTGCTGCTATCATAGAATTAGAACTGGAGTAGACTTCGGTGTCATCTAAGAGCATCCACATCTGAACTTTGAAGATGTTTCTGTGTTTGTAGAATGAAGGCATTGAACTAGAACTCTAAGGTTCTTTCTACCTCTAATTCCTATAATCCCAACAGATGATCTCTCCAGGATGACTTCTAATGATGGAGAATGCCCTTTTTTCTCAAAGCACTCCATTCTACTTAGAACAATTTTAATTGTCGGAAAGTTTTTCTTAACCGAAACTAAAGTCTTCCTGGTACTACTGTACATTGGTCCTAGTTCTGTTCTGAGTGGCCAAATAAAACAAGTTTAATATCATAGTTTTGGGTCTTATTTCTAAAAGTAACCTTTATCTCATGGAAAAACGTCATTTACAGTTACTCTAGCAATTTCTTTTTTTCTTGAAGACTCTTTGGACTTTTTTGCATGTGTTCCATTAAAAAAAGCAATTCTCTGTTAAGTGCCTACTAGGTGTTGAGGATATAAAAACAAAAATAAACATATTTTACCCTTAAGGAGCTTAAATTCTATTAGATATTCCAGCCCCAATTGGGAACTATACCCAAAGGACTACAAAAATGTGCATACCCTTTTACCAACCAATACCACTACTAGGTCTGTATCTCAAAAAAGGTTTTTGAAAAAGAGAGAGAAAATGACCTATTTGTGCACTAATATTTATAACAACTCTTTTTTGTGATGGCAAAGAATTGGAAATAGAGATGTCTGTCGACTGGGGAATTGCTGAACAAGTTGTTGTATATGATTGTGATGGAATACTATTGTACCATAAGAAATGACGAGCAGGATGCTCTCAGAAAAACCTGGAAAGACTTACATGAACTGATGCAAAGTGAAATAAACAGAACCAGAACATTGTACATAACAGCAATATTTTGTGATGATCTATTGTGAATAACTTGGCTATTCTCAACAGTACAGTGATCAAGACAGTTCTGAAGGACTTAAGATGAAAGGTGATATCCATTTCCAGAGAAAGAACTGATGGAGCCTAAATGAAGACTAAAGATACTTGAAACTTTCTTTATTTTTTTCTTTTTCTTGTCTTTTCTTTCTTTCATTTTTTTTTTTGGCCTGTGTTTTCTTTATAGAATAACTTATGCGGAAATGTGTTTTGCAAGACTAAATATATGTAACCAATGTCAAATTGCTTGCCTTCTCAATGAAGGTGGAAGGGGGGGAGATAGGGAGAGAATTTGGAACCCAAAATTTTAAAAAAAAAGAATTTTAAAAATGTTTTTACAAGTAATTCGGGAGGAAAATAAAATGCTAAATTAAAAAAAAAAAGATATGTCAGCTCCAGTGCAACTATCTACATAATATCGATCTTTTTGGTCTTTCTCAGATATGGCAATTGCAAACTATCCTGAAAGGAAAAAAAAAGTTAAATTCTAAGAAAAAAGAAACTACTGCCCTTCCTGAATTATCAATTAATGAAATTTCTTTTTCTTAAAAATTTATTATTTTTAACGTTCATTTAAAACAAATTTTGAGTTCTTAATTCTCTCCTTCCCTTCAGCCCATTGAAAAGGAAAGCAATATGATATAAGTTATACATGTGAAATGATACAAAGTATATTTCTGTATTAGCCATGTTACAAAGTAACAGCAAGAAGAATAAAGAAAGTAAAAACAAAAATTATACTCCAGCCTGCACCTAGACTTCATCAGTTCTCTCTTTGGAGGTGGATAGCAATTTTCTTCACGAGTCCTTTTTAATTTTCTTGAATCATTGTATTGATCAGAGTAACTAAGTCTTTCACAGTTGATCTTCCTTAAAATATTGATGTTACTGTGTACAGTTGTCTGGTTCCACTCACTTCACTTTGTATCAGTTCACATAAATCTTCCTAGGTTTTTCTGGAACCATCCTGCTTATCTTTTCTTATAGAACAATAGTGTTCTAGCACACTCTTATACCACAGCTTATTCAGCCATTCCCCATTCAGCCATGGAATTTCTTAAAAATAGTTTAGTTCATCTCCTTCATTTTATAGTTAAAAAACAAACAAAAAAAAAATACCAAAAACTGAGGCCCAGAGAGGATAAGGAAGATACCCAGGTAGTTGATTTTTGGAACCATTAGAACTCAAATCTCTTCATTCACAATCCACTACTCTTTTAAATGTCACATGAAGCCATTCACTGAGAATTCCCTCTTCTCCATCTCACATTATTCAGATACCTTTTCCCCCTATTTCCTCCTTCACTCTTGTATCACGTGAAGTGGTGGCCCATTTCTCTGCCAAGCAAAATCCCTTGCTTTAACAAGTGATCCCATTCTAGCTTATCTTCTTCAGTAGATTGTTTCCACTATCGTCCCCACTCTTATTAATCTCCAGTCTCTCCCTGTCTGACTGCTTCCCTACTGCATGCAAACATATTCGTGTCTTTCCCATCCATTAAAATACTCACTTGATCCATCCATCCCTACTAGATATCGTCCTATATCTTGCTACTCTTCCATAGCTAAACTTCTTCACAAAGCTACCTACAATCAATGCCTCCCCTTCCTTTTCTTTTACCCTTTTCTTAACTCTCTACAGTCTGATTTCTGACCTCATAATTCAAGTGAAATTACTCTCTCCAGTTAACTGTGATGAAGTCTTAACTACTAAATCTATCATCAGCCATTTATTCATCCTTATCTTTCCGACCTAGTAGCAGCACTTAACACCATTGATCACCTTCTTTTCCTTGATATTCTCTTCTCTCTTAAGTTTTCATGACATTGCTCTTTCCTGGTTCTCTTCCTGCCTGTCTGACCATTTCTTTTCAGTCTCCTGTGCTGGATCTTTATCTCAGTCAAGTCCATTAAACATGAGTGTCCCACATGGTTATGTCCTGTGCCCTTTTCTCTTCTTTTTGCCCTCTCTGTTATTTTTGCTTGGTGATCTCAAGTTTCCTCATATTCAATGATCATTTTTATACAGATAGACACATATTCAGCTGTAACTCCTCTCCTGACCTCCAGTGTTACATCTCCAACTGCCTATCAGACATTTCTTACTTGATGTTCTATAATCATCTTAAACTCAATATGTCCAAAACTTAATTCATTATCTTTTCAGTTCAGTTTAGTGAACATTTGTTATGCACCTCTTATCTGCCAGTGCTAAACACTGGGAATACAGATAAGACGAAGACAATCCTTGCCCTCAAGTAGCTTACAATCTAATGGGGGTGGACAGCTCACAAAAAGAAGCTAGAATAGGAGCAGGGGGAACCACCAAGGAATATGTGATGGTAGGGTATCTTGTTCCAAAAAGTTGAAGCCCAACAGAACACTATGGATTCTTCATGACTTCCCTATTGCTGTGGAGGGAGTATCGCCATCCTCTTAGTCCCCTAGGCTGATAACCTCACTGTCATCCTTAACTTCTCTCATCCCTTATTTCCAGTCTATTGTCAAATCCTGTCAGTTTTACATTTGTAATTTTCCTCCTATACATTCCCTTCTCTCCTTACTTTGCACCTTATCATCTTATGCCTAGACTACTATGATAGCCTGCTGCTTGGTCTCTCTGCCACAAGTTTGTCTCCATTTCACTCCGTCTTCCACTCAGCTGCCAAAATGATCTTCATAAAGCATATATCTGACCATGTTACCCTCCACCCCCTCAATAATCTCCAGCAGCCCTCTACCACTTCCAGAATGAAATAGAAAATCCTCTTTTAGCTTTCAGAGTCAGTCAGTAAACATTTATTAAATGCCAGGCACTGTGCTATGTGCTGGGGGTATAAAAAAAAGGCCAAGATGGTTCCTGTCCTCAAGGAGCTCTCAATTTAATGGGGAAGAAAACAAGTATAATAATATATGCAAATAAGCTATACAAGGTAAATATGAAATAATTAAAAGAAGGAAGGTATTAGAATTAAGAGGGGTTTGGAAAAGCTTCCTACAGAAGGTGGGATTTTAGTTGAGACTTGAGGGAAGCCAAGAGGCAGAGGTGAATCTCTTATAACTTGACCCTCTTACTTTTCCATTCTTCTTACTTTTCACTTCCCTTCCACAACTGCCATAATCTAGTGACACTGCCCTCCTTGCTGTTCTTTACACACAACACTCCACCTCCTGACTTGGTACATTTTCACTGTGTCTCCAATGCTGGAATTCTCTTCCTCTTCATCTTTGCTTCATGACTTTCCTGGCTTCTATCTAGTCTCAGTTAAAATTCCATCTTTTTCAAAAGGCTTTTTCTAGTCCTTCTGGTGCTAGTGTATTTCTTCAGTGATTATCTCCAATTTATCTTCTGGGTGTTGTGTGTATTTTTAATGCAAATGGTTACCTTTGATTTAAAATTAGAATAAGCAAATGAGTTAAAATCTACTTGTTCTAAGCTAAATTGACAAAATAAATCACTAGAGAAAATGACATGTATGATATGTAGCAGAGACTTTAAAAAATATAGGGATGAAACTGGGGAAACATTGCTAACGTGTGTAGCCTCTTATTAATAGCTTATATGCCCAGAGCACAGTAGATATGTGATTGCAAATATGGCAGTCATTTTTTATATGAAAATCTCTTTAATTGAGACAATGTGAGGAGTGTGGGGGGAAAAAAGAATTTTAGGATTATTTTAATTTTCATGTTGGAAAATCTATATGAACATATAACACATTACTAATCACTTAAACCAGAATATTCCACTGAGGAAAAAAAGATGACATATTCTCTGTAAGGAATTAAGCTTAATTTGTTTGGTGAAAAATACAACAATTTGAAACTCAAATGAGGTAAATTTATGATAAATGAAAAGAAGTCCTGCTTCTTTTCAAGCAGACACTGGTAAAACATGTAAATTAATTTAAAAATGTATAAAATATCTGTGGATTCCTCTTAGCAAAAGCTGAGCTATCAGGTTAGCCCTAGAACAATCAAGCCTCCTATACATAGTTTGTCCCTTCCAGCTATAAAATACCAGAAGTTCCTTTGTAATCTAGTAAGTAGGTAGTTTGGAGAAATTTAGACTTTAGTAATTTGGCATTGACTTTGTCAAAGGAATATAGTAGAAGTCATTCACACATGGTTCATTTGTTTTAAAATTTGCTTAACAAATTAGTTTCAATGATTATTCTTCAAGCTTATTGTTCTTAAAGTAGGATGAATTACATGCATATTGCATTTTAAGTATTTATCTTTTTATTTGCTACATATAGGGACATTATGTGAAAGCTCAGGCTCTTTCTGGATTGGGAAGAACTGAGGAGGCATTGAAGGAGTTTCTCTATTGTGTTGCCTTAAATCCTGGACGAGGAAAAGTAAAGAAAGAAGCCCAAAAGGTAGAGTGATTATTTGAATGTGGTTTTTTTTTTCCTTCAAATTAGGCTGCATTTTTTCTTTTTTTTTTTTGAAAAAGTTTTATTGTTTTATTTATTTTGTTAAGTATTTCCCAATTGAATTTTTTCACATTGATTTTTTAAAATTTTGAGTTACAAATTCTCCCCTCCTTACTGTCTATCCCTCATCCATTGAAAAGGCAAGCAATATATTAATTATACGTATGAAGTCATTCAAAAATTAGCCATGTTGTCAAACAAAAAGCAAGAAGAAAAAAGTGAAAAAGGGATGCTTCAATCTGCACTGAGTTCATCGATTCTTTCTCTGGAGACTGATAACCTTTTTCATCATAGGTCCTTTGGAATTATTTTGGATTACTGTATTGATCAGAGTAGCTAAGTCTTTTCAGAATTTGATCATTGTTACATTATTGTTGTTACTGTGTACAGTGTTCTCTTGGTTCTGCTCACTTCACTTTTCATCAGCTCAAAAAGTCTTCCCAGGTTTTTCCCAAACCAATCCTGCTTATCATTTCTTTTAGTACAGTAGTATTCCATCACAATCATATACCACAACTTGTTCAGCCATTCCCCAGTTGATGAGCATCCCCTCAATTTCCAGTTCTTTGCCATTGGGATGCATTTATAAGTTCTACATTTTTCATAAAATTAGCTATTAAGAAGCACTTTCTCTACATTCTATGAATTTAAGAATTTTACTATTCTAGTATCTGAGTTGGATATCCTTTCCCCCCTCTATGGCTAGTAGTGCTTTATGATAGTAGATACACATAACCCAATTCTGTATAAAATAATGATAATGTCATAGGGGAAATAGAGACTTAATGTGATGCAATAGGCTTGGGTGTCTAGATCATTTTCCCCTTGAGTGAGTAACTGAAGTAACTACAGTTTTTATAGCTGGGGACAAAAACTCAATTCTCAATACATTTTTCATTGTATCATGTTCTTAAAAAAGAAAAAGAATCATTCAATGGCCAACCTTTCTGGTGCTGTGTCTTTTTGCATTTAACTAGGCTGGTTCTAGGACCAAAGACAATAGTCTATTGTTGGAGCTTTCTCAAAGCCTCTCCAGTTTGGTATAGACTGCCAGAGCTCATGTTTCACTGGCGTAGCCTTCATAGCCATCATCAGTATTATGTTAGTAGAAATAAGATTTGAGCATAAAGGGCATAAATATATTATTGAGAATATTTATTTATGAGGATGTGGCCAGTAGTGAGAATGAGAAACAATAAATAAACAGTCCCAGTATACCAAAAGAACAAGAGAAGGAAGAACCTTTAACACATTGGGTAGATCTTTTATGGAGTATTTATGGGAAAACATGAACAAGATAAAATGTTGATAATGCGTAGAATGAGGAGGTGGGATGGGGTGGTAGTCTGCATTAGTGAAGAAAACACACCAAGGAAATGACAGATACCTCAAAGTGTCTTAGTGTTGCAGTATATTAATGCAGTTTAAATGAATTTACCTGAATTTTTCTTAGCAGTTATTCAGATTTTCACTTATAAGCATAATGTAGGTCAACTTTTTGTTAGAATTTTTTCCCATAACGGCTTGGTACTTCAGAGAGAAATAATTGTTTCTTATCCATTAGAATATATTAAGAAACTTTTGTCATATGAATCCAGTAGCAGATGCTTAAACATCATAGGCAGTCTGACGACCACCTATTGTAAGTACTTAAAGTTGAGGAGATTAGAATTTAATTGTAAATATTCCCTGTGAGAAGATCAACCCTATTTTGGGAAAGATATTTTTAACCTTAGATTTTTATTTGTTTTGTTTTGTGTTGTTTTTTTTTTCATCTGGACAATGTATGACAGTTCTTTTTGGAGTTATTTAAACAAAACATCCTTTAGACTTCAAAATCTATAAGCTTCCTGAGGTATGTTGTCTCTGAAAATGTGGTGGCCCCAATATTTTCTTTTCTTTGTAATTATTTAGGTAATGTGTGAAGTGTTTTTCCCAGCTTTGGAAAATGTACATGAAAATTTAACATCTTCCTTCCGAAGTCGAACACCTTACACCAGATTGAAACCTAAATTTACAAGTAACATAAATACTCAGTCTGAACTACGAGATGATTCTAGTGCAGGATGTTCTAAGGTAGGAAGTCCTTACATTTTTTGATAGTCTTGATTTAATACTGCTGTAGTGTTCCAAAAATATTTAGCAAAATAATTAAGATATTAAGTACAACATGAAAAATCTACAAATAATCCTTGAAGTCTGCTTAGCTTTAGCTTGTGTCTTATTGTAGTACCAGTTAAGGTACTGCATTTTGTGACACCTGGGTTGTGAAAGTTAGGTAATTTGGAAGGTGTCAAGGAGAGTGATGAAAATAATTATAGTGCACATTTTTATGATATTTTAAGGTTTTGTACACATCAGAATGTTCTCAAAAGAACTCTGTGAGATGGCTACTGCAAGTGTTATTACTCCTATTTTATAGAAGAGGAAACTGAGGTTTGGAAAGTTTAAGTAACCTCCCCATGGTAACCACATTTTTAAGTGTCAGAGGGGAATCTTAATTCAAGAATCTTATAACTTTAAGTTCTGAACCCTTTGTGCTATACCTCATAAATAACTCAAGAAAGGGTTAGAAGAAATGACATTTAAAAGAAAAAAGTTGAATTGTGTTATTTTGCCTGGAGAAGAGAAATCAGAAGGACTTCTTTGACATTTGAGAAGATTTTTTTTGTGTAGGTGAATGGAGCTCAGTTGGTTCTCTGAAGAAATCCTCACCATGAAAATCTGGCATTTTAAGGTCTAATAGCAGTTGAAGCAGGTTACAGAAGAAGATTGTAGGCTCTTGTTTCTTTAAAGATCACTAAGCTTTTTTTCCTGATATTCCCCCTTTAAATTGTTTATATCTTTTATTCCCAGGATTCTTTGTTCCAATTCAATAAAACTCTGTCCCAGGAGTCTGATGTCTATCAAAACTCCGATTCTTCAGTTTCACATCTTGTACTCGATCAACATTTTGAAGATAAAAAAAAGACTTTTAAAACAACCCTTTCCAGTGTGTCTAGCACTAGTTTAAAGAGAGAGTTTCCTACTGATTTGGAAGATGTGCAGAATTTGAACGTCCCTAACAAAATTTCCAAGGAAGGTTAGTGACCTACAGTTCATTGGAGGATGTGACTTCAAAGCATTGAGTATTAAGTTCTGGTGTGTATCTTAAAAGGGGTGGTGAGAAGGATACACTCTATTATATTTGTTTTTATACTATAGAAAATTGAATGAAGTTTGTACAACTTTGTGCTTCAATCCCTTCCAGTTTTACCCCTCCTCAAAAAAAAAAACTTTGAAAAACTCATTGCATTATTGAGTTAAAAAAAATATATATAGTCCAGTATTGTGAAATGGGAGAAAAAAGAAATGAAAACTTCATCAGTGGTGACAGCTGGGCAGAAGTGCTTATTAGGTTCTTGGTCTCGGCATAAATTTAATGATTTCCCAAAGTGAAGTTTTCCCATACTTCACAAGCTACTAAACTTCATAAGCATGTTTTTGCTACAGATTACAAACTACTAAGAAATCATAATTGTTTAAATATTACCTACTGACTCAAGAGTGATAAAGGCCTCAAAGAATTGGCATTTTCTTCAGTTGTTTTGTGTAAGAAATGCTTGTGTGTTGTTTTCTTTCACATATAATTATTTACTTCCATCTATTTTAAATAATTTGTTGTGCTTGCCATCATAACATAACATGAATCACACATTCCATTAATACTCCAGATGATTTGTTTTCCCTCCCTTCAAGAAGAAAGTGCAAAACAAATCTCTTTCTGTATTTTAATAGCTGAAATGGTATTGTCTACCAGGGGTGGGGAAACTTGTGGTCTCGAGGCCACATGTGGTTCTCTAGGTCTTCAATGTGGTCCTTTGACTGATTCCAAACATCACAGATTCTGTCTGGATTCAGTCAGAGGGCTGCACTTAAGGACCTAGAGGGCCACATGTAGCCTCCAGGCCACAGGTTCTTTACCCCTGAACACCATAACTCTTCATCAAACCAATTAAATTTTTAGAAATAAAGAGTCCAGAAAGCAGAGTTCATTGCTGTGATGCTTCTTGGATCTGATCAGGTTAGGTATATCTCAGCTAATTATGTCCAGTTAAAGTTGGGAGAGGATCAAAATTTCTGATAGTATGGGGAGTATTTGGAAGTAGAACTTTCATCAAAGTTAAAAAGAGTGATTGCTGTGAGTTTTTTTTTCCAATTACATATAGTTTTGTTTTTAAACTTTCAGAATTTAAGCTGTGAAAGTTAGCTGTCATGTTAACTATGATTGATTTTAAGTCAGATAGCTCATAAATAATTTTTAGGGCTAGTTTAACCTACATGTTTGTCTACATGATCATAATTTCTGTGTGCTTGCTAACTAAAAGAGAAGTAATGTACTTAACCTGTTATTGAGCCTGCTATCTAATCTTTCTAATTCTTCTTTTTTTTTTTTTTT
>NW_020954655.1:1394534-1399982 GCF_900497805.2 Vombatus ursinus
TATTTATGCTAAATTTACATACTGCTTTTCTTCCAAAGAAAGGATACATATTGCATTTTGTTTTTCAAATGCACTTGACTTAAATGTTATTAATAATGTTGTCATTTTTTGTCTTAGATGGAGAGACCTTGCCTCAAATTGTTTCAAGTACTAACGTGGGAGAGAGTCCAGTAATCTTGGTAGATGCATCAGACTTTGAATGTTCTCTTTGTATGAGGTATAGTATAATGAAGTATAAAAATGAAAAATTAAAATATAATCTTGTTAAATTTTGTGCCTAAAAGGAAATGTATTTTATTCTCTAGTACAAAGCTTCTTTATTCTGGGGTTCATGAATTTGTGAGAGTTTTTAATGACTATGTTTCAATACAATTAGATTTGTTTGTCTTTTTTTTTGTAGTTGTATGATTTTGTTTTATTTTTATTTTTATATTACTTTTATTATTTATTTTATTTAAAACCATTATTCTGAGAAAAGGGTACATAGGCTTCACCATACCTCCGGGGCAGGGGGGAGGTCTGTGACACAAAAAGGCTAAAAACCCTGGCTGTAGTAGGTGATTACATAATTATGAGCTACTTCACAAATTTTGTAATTATTAGTAAATTTTGGGAAAATATTTCTCTGGTCTCCTTTCAATAAGAAGATAAAATAAAAATGAAATTGCTCCTGCAGCAGAGCTATAAAAACAAATAGTGATTAAAGTTAATGTGAATAGAAGTTAAGTTGTGAAGTCTTTTCTGAATATTTTCATGCCTTTGTTGAGAATAATACAGACTTTGTTTTCTCCCCTTTATCAGGTTATTTTATGAGCCTGTTACCACGCCATGTGGACATACTTTCTGCCTAAAATGTCTTGAGCGCTGCCTTGACCATACGCCAGATTGTCCGTTGTGCAAAGAGAAGCTTTCTGAAGTAANCTATGAGCCTGTTACCACGCCATGTGGACATACTTTCTGCCTAAAATGTCTCGAGCGCTGCCTTGACCATACGCCAGATTGTCCGTTGTGCAAAGAGAAGCTTTCTGAAGTAAGCATCTTTATACAAGAGGCATGCTATGTTTCTCTCTGGTAGATAATTTCTTCCACACATAGGTAAAAGGTGTGAAGTTTCTCACCACCTCTTGACCTTGTCACTTTTCATTGGGAATGTCTATTGTTTTCTCTCCGACTTTTTTCTCTTTAATTGTACACACATAATTTGAGTGCACACATAATTTATTTTTAGTGTCAAATAATTTAAAGGTACAAAAGACACATACTTGACAAAACAGGTTCAAGTCCCAAATATTTGTAGTGTGTAATCACTTTTCATTTAGTTTGGAACCAAAACCATTAAAACCTAGGTTTCCTTGGGAAATCAGATACTTCCTTATCCTTATTTATAGTGATTATTTGTATCTTGTGGAAATAAATGTAATAACATAGAAATGTACCTCTAACTCATAATTATAATTTATTCTTTTGATTTAAAGTATAGATTCAAATTAGATAAACTTCACTAGACAAAAAGTAAGGAGGCCTGAGTCTCAGGCCCAGCTTTGTCATTAACTTAGGGTTTGATCTTGGACAAGTCATAGCCAGTCAGGATTTGGTTTCTTCCTCTATATCATAAGAATGTACCCCATTTTACCCTACCATTGATTAAATTAGACACTTGATATAAAAGCACCTTGAAAAGTTAAAGTACTAAATAAATGTAAGTCACTAACAGTAATTCTTTATGCAAAATGTAGTGTTCCACTTAAATGAATTTCCCATGAGGTTACGACCAATGCCAGAACATTTTTATTTTAACCATTTTTTGCTGGAAATAATCTATAATATACATTTTCATGCTTTCTAAAACTGTATGCTGAACATATTTTGTTTCCTTGAACACTTATCCATTATGCATATCTGCCATTGTAAAGTAATATAATCAATGGGGATATTGAGGTACGGAGGATTCTCTGTCCCTACATTGAGTGACCTGGGGTTTTGTGCTTTTATATTGATAATTATTCTATATCCTCCCTTGACTGTCAGCTATTACTTTTGTTGTAAGAATGAGCCTGCTTGTAATGTGCTGTTTTGTTGTATGTACCATTATCTGCTATGGAAGGACGTAGATTTTTGTGGCAGTTATTTGTGTCTGTGCATCTTTTGTTTCTAGGCTCACAATAGTGTTACAAATAGCTGGGGTTTCTAGAAGTCAGCTTCACAAAAGTGGGGCATTATTGTACTTATATTGTCAGATATGATAGGGAATGAAGTCTTTTGATTCATAAAAAGATATCATATATGCCATATGTGAGCTACCAATTTTAAGAATTTAAAAATAATAAAATATATAAGCACATAAGGAACATAATTAAATGTCTTTAACTTCCAAGGTACTTTATGGTCTTATAGTGTCCCCAGAGACATTGTTATGCAAATTCAGCTATCAATTGTTATTGTAGATATGCAGATGTCCCGTTTGACAGTATGTAAGTAAATCAGCTTTTATTTTGCTACTCAGTAAAAAATAGCATATAAAACATTTAATAGACATATTACTACTTTTTTGATAGTAATTTTTATGCAGTATTATGACCTGTCATAGTTCATTTTACATCTGGCCTTTGCTACTGAGATTTATAAAACTCCTTAGGAAAAAGTTAAAGTATATAGACAAAGATTTTAAGAGCAATGGTAAAACTGGGGCTGGCCTAAACATACCCAGGTTAAGAGTCTCCTGGAAAGTTGGAGTGTTGCACAAGATTGAGTCCAGAAATATGACACCCCCCCCCAAAAAAAAAATAAAAATAAAAAACTCACTTAACCTAGCTACTCTAGTTTGTGTGCCTGAACTAAGTCTAAGCAAACCAAAATGTTTGGCATTGAGTATAGCATTTCAGTCTTGCCCTGAAAATATATAGTTTGACATATGGAAGAATTTTGTTGAAAATAAATATCATCACATCATATTCCCACATATGGAACTTGTTCAATACTTAGGACCAAGACATGCCATTTTAAATTTATTTGCTTTTCTTTCCGAGTTTTAGTTACAGAATTATGAGGAAGGCTAAAATACTATTTAAATTATAACAAATAAAAGAGGATTCTGGGAAGATGGAGGTGTAGATCAGAAAACTTTTGGCTCTCCAAATTTCCTCCACAATAAAAGAGAATATTGCCTTAAAGCAGCAGAAATAAACACAGAGTAAAAAGCAGTTGTCCTCCTAAGACAATTTGAGAAGACCCCAGGAAAGACCCAACCAGAGGTTTGGCCTGAGTGAAGTGCAAACCCCTCCAGGCCAACTCTGTAGAATCAACAAACAACAAGCCCTGGGGGCAGCTGGGTTGAGAGGCAGCCTCAGCCTTAGAAACTTTTCATCTTGAAGACAGTGTGGGGATCTGATGGCTGAGTAGGGGAAGATTGAAGGACCTTCCACTATCAGAGGGACAGCAAGCACAGCTGTGCTGGCTAGACATGTCCAGGGCTATAGCTGCAGGGAGAAGGAGCTAGCATACATCTGGTGAGTGTAGTAGTGAGGGGCAGGGATCCTGTTGGCTATGGGTACTTGCAAGAGAGCAGAGTCCCTAGTTTTAGGTCTGAGGCAGAGAGGACAGCTGTAGTTTGCAGCTGTCAGTGGGACTTAAGGGAGCAAGTGGAACAGTGTGACTGGGAGCCCTGTTTGTGGCTCAGGAGTGAGCCCAAGGTTGGGCCCTGAGACAGACCTCAGAAAATAACAGTAAGAAGGACCCAAGACTTGAGGTATCATTCCACATACCTTGGGACTACAACTTGATTGCACTCATAGCTGCTAAAAACAAAATTTAAAAAAAACCAAATAAACGTGATTAAGCAAAGGAGAAAGAACCCAACCATAGATAGTTACTATGGGAATAGAGAAGATCTGGGTTCATATTCAGAGGAAGATAATGGAGCTAAAAAAAGCCAGTCCTTTTTCAATGAGAAACATCAAATGGTCCCAAGCACAAAAAATGTTCTTAGAAGAACTTATAGAGGACTTTATAAATCAAATAAGAGAGATCAAGAAAAAAACTAGAAAAAATAATAATAGCAATCCAAGAAAATTAAGAAAAGAAAGTCAGCCAACTGGAAATAGAGAATCAAAAAACTTAAGGAAGAAAATAATTCCTTGAAAACTAGAGTTGGGCAAAGGGAAGGTAATGATATTCTAAGACACCAAGAAATTATAATATAAAATCAAAAGAATGAAAAAATAGAAAGTGGAACATCTCATCAGATAAACAACCAATCTGGAGAACAGATTGAGGAGAAAAATATAAGAATAGTCCAATTACCTGAAAATTACAATTAAAAAAAGAATCTTGATACAATATTACAAGAAATTACCAAGGAAATTTCCCTGAAGTTCTAGAACAAGAAGGCAAAGTAGAATTAGAAAAAATCCACTGATCAACACTTGAAAGAGATCCCAGGACAAAAACTTACAGGAATATCATAGCCAAGTTTCAAAGCTCCCAGGTTAAGGAGAAAATATTGGAAGCAACAACAACAACAACAAAAAAAAAACATTTAAATATCGTGGAGCTACAGTAAGGATTATACAGGATCTAGCAACTACTACATTGAAGAAATGTTCGAATACTATATTCCATAGAGCAAAAGAGCTGGGGTTATGATCAAGGGTAACTTAGCCAGCAAAGTTAAGTATCATTCTGAATGGGGGAAAAAAACATTTAATGAACTCAAGACTTTCAGGTTTTTGTGACAAAAACCCCAGAACTTAAGGGAAAATTTGACATGTAACATCCAGGAGAAATATAAGGTAAACATTAAAGACTGATTATAAAGGACTCAATAAGGTCAAATTATTTACTTGTATATGTGAAAATATTAACAGTACTCTTATGATTGTGATCATTATTTGGGTAGTTTGAAAGAAAGGCATGGGCTGAGTTGAGGATGATGGGGTAATTCTAAAAAAATAAAACTGTGTAGAGAGAGAAAAAGTAGTAATTATCTCATACACATGAGGCATAAAAGGAAAAGTTGATACAGAAGAAGCTAGTAGTAAGGAGAGCAGATAGTGTTGGAACCTTACTCTCATCAGGAATGGATTAAAGAGGAAACTCTGTGTGTGTGTAAAAGTCTTCTAAATTCAGAAAGAAATAAGAGGCAACGGGGTAGGGTTAGGGGAGAGGATAAGGGAAGGGACTCTTGGAGGAAGTGGGTAGGTTAAGGAATAGTAGGGCAAGGGAGCCAGATAGAAGCAAAGCATAAAAGTGAGGAGGGATTGGGTAAATAGGGTGAGTAGAATAGTAAGGAAAAATAGGAAGGAGGAAAATACATAACAAGTAATTGTAGCTTAGAATATGAATGGGACAAATTTACCTATAAAATGGAAATGGATAGCATGTTAAAAATTTGAATTCAACAGTATGTTGCTTTCAGGAAACATTATAAAAATGAGAGATATACACAAAGAT
>NW_020954655.1:1400021-1409868 GCF_900497805.2 Vombatus ursinus
TAAAAAAAGGGCAGAAGTATAATTTATGTAAAAAAAGCAGAGATAGTAATCATGATCTCAAACAAAATTAAAGTTAAAATAGATTTAATCAAAAGTGAAAAATAGAGAAACTACATTATAGATCAGCAATATTATTCAGTATTGTTTTAGACCATTTAAAATAATTAGACAGTGCAAAATACCTGACTGTATACCTGCCAAAACGGAGTACTATATAAGTATAAAACACTTTTTATACAAATAAACTCAGATCTAAATAATTGAAGTAGTATTTATTGTCTGTGGGTAGGTAAAGCCAATATAATTTTTAAAATTACAATTTTAACCTAATCTATTTATTCAATGTCATCCCAATTAAATTACTAAAAAATTATTTTACTGTATTAGAAAAAATAATAAAATTCATTTGGAAGAACAGAAGGTCAGGAACTTCAAAGAAATCAGGGGAAAAAAATGTAAAAGAGGTAGATTCAGCAGTATCAGACCTTAAATTATATTATGAGGTGAGAGCATTGTTAAAGTGTAAAAAGAATTTTGATTATTTTAAATGTAAATTTTCTTGTGTAAATAAAACCTATGTAGCCAAGAATAGAAGGAATATAGAAGACAGTCTCTTAGGATGTGATTGAATTGGAATATTGCTGTGGTATAGGAAATGATGAGCTGGTTGAATTAGAAAAACATGGAAAGACTTGGACTTATGAAGCAAGATGCTATCCCCCTTCAGAGAAATAGATAATAGGAGGAAATAAGCATAGTATGGTCTTACATATGTGTATATATGTTGATAGATATCTCGTGTGTGTGTGTGTGTGTGCATGTATGTGTGTGTGTGTGTATCCATGCTTAATTGTAGCCTTCTCTAGGGATGTGGGGGCAGAAAAAGGAAAAAATAAAGTAAAAAGTGTACAGCAGAGAACAAAAGAAAATCAACAAGGAAACAAAAGCTGGGCAGCTTTGAAAACAATTTATTGTATTTATTATATAGATTGTCTTGAGATGCAAATTTATTGTTTTATTTTGAATCCTCTCTTATGGTCTGCTGTGTACGTGGCAGTTTTTATTTTTCTTTCCTCATTTTGTATTTGTTTAAAATTTTTAAAAAATGACAAATAAACCAAATTATAACAAATGCTGTTCTCCTCAGCGCATCTATGTAAAGACAGAGAAATTTTGAAACAACTTTATATATTTGTAAGCTACTGGATATTTCTTTTTTCTGTGGTGTCCTGCACTGCCCTGTGAGTTTTTAGGGCTTTTTTCTATAGCTCTTTTTTGTACCTTAAGACTGAGAAACAAGAGTTTTATAGTCAAAATTAATTGCTGTGTTGATTTTATTTAATTTCTTTAAATTTGCTATATGTCAATATGATTATTGCTGTAACATTTTATTTCAGTTTTTGGCAAGCAGAAGTTATAAAAAAACCACATTGACCGAAGAATTAATACTTCGCTATTTACCAGAAGAGTTATCCGACAGAAAAAAAGTTTATGATGATGAAATGAAGGAGTTATCAAAGTAAGTACTGTGTATGTGTTATGTCTTATTGAGATGACAGAAAATACATTTTTGTTAATTTCATAATCTCACAAAAATATTTTTAAATGTAGCAAAGAAAATGAGATTCTAAATTGGAGATTTAGTTATAAATCTGATAAAGCAGATTTGTTTATGTTATAATTGGGTATGGAAGAACTCTGATGTTGGTTTACTTTTAATATAAGGTGTTATTGCCTCTGAAATCTCAGCACCTTTCCATTCTTTCTTACTATTACTGTAAACTACATAGTAGTACTTAAGTCATTATGAAAATCTTATCCTAGTTGCCTTCTCAAACTTCTCAGGTAAACTAATGTAACAATTTATGATTTATATAGCCAGGAAATTGTTCCTCTTCACCATTAAATAAAATGGGATTTGGTGGAAGGCCCAGTTGAACAGAGAACCTCACATTTACTTAAGCCTTAAGATTTTGACCTTGCTCACTGAATCAACCATGCAGTTGTCAGTATTTTTTAAAATTCTGTATTATTTCAGTTATCAATATATATACACATTTTAATATGTAAAAAATTAAAAAAACTGAACTGATGTGGGTTTTTTAAGTGTTTATTAAATTTAACAAGGTAGTAACACCATTACCCATTTATTTATGTTCCCTTGCAAACTTTGTTTTATTCTGTATATTTTAAAATGTTTTACTGATGCTTTTTTCTTTTTAGACATTTTAGGTTTTTTTACTATCAACACATGCAAAATCACCCCCCCCATAGAATCCTTCCCTTACAGCCTACAAGTGCAGCCAAGCAATATAAATCAATAACATTAGCTATAGCCAAAAACACATATTTCATCACCATTTTACCAAGAGTGAGAGGCAGGCTTCATTATCAGTTTTCTGAAGTTGTAAATGATCACTGCTTTGATCAAATTCAGAAGTCCTTAAAAGTTATTTTGCTTTACATTATGGTAGTCATCTTGTAAATTGTTTTCTTGGTCCTATTTCACCATGTCGCATCATTTCATATTAGTCTTTTCAGATTTCTCTGATCTGCCATATTTATAGTTTTTTAAGGTACAATAATATTCCATTTTCTTCATATCACCCCAGTTTGTTCAGATGTCCCTTGTGGAAATATATTTTATTTCCAGTTCTTTACTACAACAAAACATGTATTGTCTGAAGCCAGGTTTCATTATTTAAATGAGAGAGTTTTAGCTTGTTTTGTAGATGCCTTATATACTATCAGTTATTCTCACCTGTGCTGAGTAGTTGAGCTTAGGAAGTGTAAGTTAAAATTTTTCATTGTTTTACAGTTTGACTAAAGATGTTCCCATCTTTGTGTGCACCATGGCCTTTCCTACAATCCCTTGTCCACTACATGTCTTTGAACCTCGATATAGGCTTATGATAAGAAGATGCATGGAAACTGGCACCAAACGGTTTGGCATGTGTTTAGCTGATGAGCTTAAAGGGTAAGAAATTAGATATTAAGGTTTTAAAAGACCCTAAAAATGAAATGAATAATCTGACATTTTCCTTAATAGTTCCATCCTTTAAGTTCTATTGCTCCATATTTGCAAATGCAGTCAATCATTAGTCTTTCATTTTGTGTGTTATCTTATTTTGTGTGATATTGTTTGAGTCTGAGACAAAGTGAAGAGAACAAGAGGTTGAAGGTGAGATAAGGTGATGGGGATTAGAAGGAGCTAATGATATGCTTATCTACTTTTAAATGTCACCTTGGTGAAATTTAGCTTTTTACATTGAATCCCTCTGCTATCCACTGAAGTTTTATTGTCTAGAAAGTTTTTTTTTTCCTTAAGCATATTATTAAGAGAGAGAGGAATAAAACTGATTAAAAAAAAATCTGAGTAGATATACGAGTATGAATTGTGGGATAGATTAATTGTGTTTGATATACTTAACAGCCAAAAATAGTCATAATGTTTATTAAATCACTAGGACTTATTTTCAATTTTAGGATTTGTCATTTAGAGACATAGAAGGAATTTTTGTCTCTTAGAATGTTTGCTTTGGTACTGAAGGATTACTTTAACCTCCCCAAGATAAAATTAAAATTTAATATAATTTATTAGACTGGCTTTATAAAGTACAAAGGCATCATTCTTTTGCCACAAAGCCCAATGACATCTAAACTAGCTGATAATATTAGACAGAAGATTTTGCTCTCATGAACTGATGTTACTTTTAAATTGTTCTTCCCAGGGCAGCTAGGTGGCGCAGTGGTTAGAGTATTGGCCCTGGATTCAGGAGCACCTGAGTTCAAATCCGGCCTCAGATACATAACACTTACTAGCTGTGTGACCTTGGGCAAGTCACTTAACCCCGTTGCCTAACCAAAAACAAACAAACAAACAAACAAAAACTAGTAAACTGTTCTTCTCCACCTCTAGACTGGCCAAGAAGTCATAGACTCCTAGACTGTTAGAACTGGAAAGGACCTTAATGATTGATGTATAATGTAAAAAGCACTAGCTTTGGAGCCAGAAGAAGCCATCTACTGCCTCTGCCCCCATCTCCCAATATGACTTGGAAAATTACCAAACCTCTTTGGAATCATTTTCTCATCTGTAAAATGAGGGGGTTTGCATGAGATGACCTTTGAAGCCCCTTTCAGCTCTGTGCACATCCTATCTAGCCAAACACCAGAGCACTAGCCCTGTTGTCTGTCCTGACCAGTAGGTACTCTCTCCATCTTTCTGGTTCTTCTCTGGCTCTGGGAGCAGTAAATTAATCAAGGGCATGGCAGCAGCTGCCCTTGGTCAGTACTCCTGATCCCACCTTCCTGCCCTAAGGGGCCTCTGCTGACCTGTTAAATATCAGCTCCTCACAGGTATGTGAGCCCATTAAGTACTAGCTCTTCACAGGTCAGGGATTTCCTCCCTTTGGTGTGTGTATCTCAGGGCCTGGCACTATGGTTGCTTACTCCCTTACCTGGTCTGACTATGCCATCTCATAAATGAGAAGATTTTACTCGCTGGTAGGCACTGGCCTCAGCCATTCCATGCCTCCCTGTCATAATTTACCAGATGGGACCACTAAGGGGCTTTTTGTAGCTTTTCCTTTACATCCTCCTACAGATATTTATTTTTGATAGGATCTTCCCTTAAAGTCTTTCTTGAGAGAGCAGTCAAGAAAAGATTGTGGCAGTTAGTAACTGGATTCCATTTGAATGCCCTAATATGGACATAGTCACTAATAACCTTCCTCAAAGACTCTAAAGCTCAGGTTTTTCTTGTTCCATGAAGTGAGTCACACCATGGAATCTCTTAGGCAACTGACTACCTTCTCCTTCCCCTCCTCATTCAGTCTCCTGTATCTTACTGAGTTCCATATGGGTCTCTCAGAAGTTATGAAGAAAGTGAAAGGGTCCTCCATGGTGAAATGCTATACCTCAGTCATACTCAAATCCCTTCTTTCTACACTGCCACCACACAAATATACTCACCTCTTGCTTAGCTCCTCCAAACCAAGAAGGCTCCTGTCACCACCACTACAAGTTTTTTGGTTTCTTCTAGGACTAGTTAGATTACATTAACTATGATAGCTACCATAGAAGATCTAGATAGCTTGAGATTCAGCTTTAGTTTCTGTTGTGTCTACCAGATTCTTCTGATCATATATAATGTTTTATATGAATAAGATGTCCAGATTTCTTATTAAGTGAAACCTAGGAAATTTTCTTAGCCTATAGTTAGCAGAAATAAGGATTGCTTAGAGTTAATGGTATTTAACTGTTAAACCTAGAAGTGATCATAAACATGTCTTGTCTAGCTCAGGGCCTTTTGGCAGCATTTGTTGGTGTTGTGTGGCCTGAGGGCATGCACAGTGCAAAGTGGGTGTGCTTTGTGTAGAGAACCAAAGCTGCAGTGAAGGTTGTGCAATGCATCATGGGCAAATGCTGCCAGAACCACCTCAGATTAATTTTTAATTAATTTTTGGTCGTTTTGAGTTTAGAAACCTTTTACTGTTGCCAGATTTTTCAGTCAGGACTCACAGTTTAAAAAGTGCTGGTCTAGCTCACAAATTTTATAAATGAGGAAATTTAAGCCACAAAGATTAAGTGATTCTCCAAAGCCACACTAATGATTAAGTTGCAAAGTCTGTGCTGCATTATACTGCTTGTCTCCTGAATCTTTGTGCTCCTATCAGTCTACTAGCTTAGTGTTTACTAGGTGCTGAGAATAGAAATACAAATAGGAAGATAGTCCCTGCCCTTAAGAACCTTACATTCTAATGGGGAAAGATAACACATAAATGGAAGCTAAAAAGTTGGGGGAGAGGGGAGTGCCTCATGTCAGGCATAGTAGAGAAAGTGCTGAAGGCAACCTGAAGAGGAAGGAGACATGGCTGGCCTGGGCACCCTCCTAAATGGAGGTTCTGGGAGTAAATACCCAATCAGAGAGAGGGGCAGGGGCCACAGGGGTAGGTGGTGCTTCCAGTGTATGCATTACATGGGAGACATCAGGGTGATGAACTTTGGGCTGGGGTCTAGGTTCACATTTTCTTTGTTGCTCCCCACCCTCACCCCTATCGTCTACACTCCACGTTATCACCATTTTGTACAAGTTGCTTAGATATTCCCATAAATGTTCATGGATAGATGCAGAATGGAGGGGGAAAAAACCCTTGTGTGTATGTTTGTATACATTATAAACACATTTTTAAAACAGTGGGACTAAAGTAATTTCAAGAAAGAGTCATGACTTTTAAGTTGGCCTAGTGTAGCAGTGGGAATAACACTGAATTTGGAGGGCACAGGAACCCAAGCTCTGCTATTCACTGTCCCATGTGACCTTGTGCAACTCACTTAGCCCTCTGGGCCTTACTCTCCTCTTCCATAAAATGAGGGAGTGTAGGATGTTGGCTTTTTTACCTTTCCCAAATCTGTGAAAATAGGATCTTTTAAGTGGATTGCATTTATCTGAAATTGATTTTTGTACTACATCTCCAGTCTAAAATTGAAACCAGCCCTTTTTCATGTTGGCATGTAGTCTGACACTTGAGTTTGGTCAAATTGAGCAAAGGGATGAGGTACTATTTTCATATAGTTCACTGACCCACAGGCATTAATTTCATTAAAAAATTATTGAAAGTACACGCGTGCACACACACACACATTTTAGCTTGTTATTTTCTTAAAAGAAATATGCATATTTAATACCTTGTATGTACAGTTTGTCTATAATGGTGCTAATTAAGGAATTCTGTTTGGCTTTACTATGTTCAGTTCAAGAATATCAGGGTGGACAACTTTACTCTGACAGAAGCTAGTTAGAATGAAACAGGAGGTAGAGAAGGCGTTGAAATCTTAATGCATAAACCCTACAAAAAGGATGGAGAGAAGAGACAGTATACAAACAAAATTTACTCAGGGTTCTTTGGAAGTTCATGAAAAAGCCTAGAATGCATATCCCTACTGTTGAACAATTGTGATGAATGACTATATGAAATATGAATTCTTCATTAAAATTGAAATTTTGCACAAACCGGATTTGGGAACTTTAAAAAATGTACATAAAAATCCTAATAATATTTGGAAGACAGTTGAAATTTTCTTATCAATATAATGTTGTAGGCTGAAGTAAGTAGAATGCACAGATTACAAGTCTGATGAAGACTCGGCATCATTCCAATCAGTCAATATCTAGAAAAGATCTCTGAGACTTAGCTGGAAAAAAGAGCCAGCAAACAATCAAGACTGTCTCCCAGATGTGTATTTACGAGCTCAGATTCACGTAGTGGAGACTATAATAAAAGAGGAAACTTTATTCAAAAACAAGAAAAAGAACAAATATTTACAAACTTTTTCTGCCAACTCTTTATATGTATTGACAAGTAGATTAACATGCCCATGGAAGATAAAACCCAGAGAGAACTAGAAGCTGTGCATAGGAAGGAAGGGTTCCATTCCAGACACATTGGCTGCTGATGCTGGGTCAGCGTCCAAAGCGAGCTGTTTATGTAAGAAGATCAAGTGAGAGGAACCAGTGCTGCCATAACAAATGAAGAGACATATGATCAGTGACTGGCAGTGTTGATTTTTACAGACTTACGCATATGTCTACATATATTCTGCTCTCTAAACATGTACATATGTGTGTAAGTATGATTGTGGCTATATATAAAATGCGTGTCAAGCTATAGATACCAATACACACACTTGTGTATATATGTACATCCATATATGTACCAAAGGGATTAGTACCTGTTCTCCAGAGTATTTTACATATCTTCAGCAAAAATGCAAAGGAAAATATTTTCATTATACATACCAGAAGCAGATTTTAATTAATTATTGCCATTAAATTAATACCATTAATGCATGAATTGATTACACTGTAATGCTTGCTAGTGTGTTTTATGAATGTCAAATTATGTACCAATATCTACTTTTTTGTTGTTCTCTTAAATTTCTGTTAAAACCTTATATTTTAGCCTCTCCCAAACTCTCAGACTCCCAAAGAAAAAATAATAATGATAATAATGATGATGATGATAATTATATTCCCTTAAAATTTCCATAGAAGTTTTAGAAATTTCAATGCTTCCTGGCAGATCTTGGCAATAATAATTTGGCAAGTTGAGTGCATTAATAATCCCAACCACTACTTTAGTTCTGAGGAGAGTTCATCTCTTAAGTTACTTTTAATTCATGTACACTATAAATCCTTAGTGTGTCACACTGTACTATGCCTGTGTTGTTAAGACAACAACAGCAACAAACCAATAACCTCTGTTTGGAGAGATTTTTCTGAGCATTTGTGACAGACTGTCACCATTCTTAACCAGTCTGCTCCTCTTGCCTATTCCTATTTCTTTTTAGGAAACTCCATACTCCATTTTAGAAATTTGTACATGCTCCTTGCTCACTCAGTTGAGACTTCCACTAGTCAATCCTTAACATCCTTCTATCTGCTTATGACCTCAGTGGCTGGAAATAAATCTTACTTAGCCAACCCACCTCCCTTCCTATAAATTTCATGCCTCTTGTCAAGGCTGATTTAGTGTGGAGGAGATGAGACCATAGCCATTTAATGCATTGAGTAGAAGGAATAATGGAAAGCTGGTAATATTGGGCCAGCTAAATCCAAGGTCAGCCTCTTAACAGAACTGTTGTTATTCCCCTTCCTCTTCCTCCTTCAGCTGCCTGAAGGATTTGGTTCCCCTGCCCCCAAATTCCCATTTTTCGTTATTTCACTTTGGGCCTTAGGCATCCCTCTTATATCTGCCTCTTAACATTCCCTGTTACTCATACATCTACCCTCATTTTGTAGCGTCTCAACTTAGCCTCAATATAATAAAGCCTATAATTTTACCTATTTCCCTGCCAGACTTGTGGAAAAACTCCAAAGTCCCTAAACTTTTGAAACAGATTGGAGCAATGTCATTCAACCACATACCAACCTTTAAATACTAACTTTCTTTGGCTTATGCCAAGCAATCAAAGAATTAGAAGAAATTGGGAAATGGTGAAAGAATTACCTGTTCACTTATTTCAAGGATCTGTAATTTTATCAGTGTGAGCGCTCTTTCCATCGATGCAGGTCACAGTGCCTCTGTAACTTAGTAGGTGGTCTCTGAAAAGTATTCTGGACAAAAATTCATCATCTATGGCTAATTTGGTGTGATAAGTGTCACTAAACTTAGCCAGGCTGATTTTTGAACAGACATACAATCCTTAACCAAGCCTGTCCTTGGCTTTTCTTGTTCAGTAGGACTTAACAGAGTTTAACCTCTACTAGAATGACCCTTGAGAATCCAGGGTGACCTCTACAGCATGATAAGTTGAATTAAGTCAACAAGCATTTATTAAGCTCTGCTATGTGCCAGGGACAGCTTGGTGGTGCAGTAGATAGAGTACCAGGCCTGAAGTCAGGAAGAACTGAGTTCAAATCCACCTTGACACTTGCTAGCTGTGTAACCCTGGGCAAGTCACTTAATCCTGTTTGCCTCAGTTTCCTCATCTGTAAAATGAGCTGGAGAAGGACATGGCAAACCACTTCAGTATCTTTGTCAAGAAAACCCCAAGTGGGGTCACACAGAGTTGGAATAGCCTGAAACGACTGAACAGCGATTTGCCAGGCATTGTACTAAGCGCTTGGATGTAAAGAAAGGTAAAAGGCAGTCCTTGCTTTCAAGAGGCTCCCAGTCCAATGGGGAAGACAACTTGTAAACAGCTGTTTCCAGACAAGATGTACGCAGGATAAATTAAATGAGACCCCAAAAGATTACTTGAACAGATTTTTTTTTTTTTTTTTATTTGCCTTATTTGTAAGGGAATCATGAAGCTGAGTAATCCCTAATACATTCTCTTAGTG
>NW_020954655.1:1409916-1412990 GCF_900497805.2 Vombatus ursinus
GAACAATGCTTTCATCTTGTTACATTTCATTTAAGAAACCTGAACATCTTGCTTAGTGTGTGTGGTCAGCAGACTCTGATATAATAAAAGCTGAGATACAACCTCATACTGTCTGGCTCTGCAGTTAGTTAGTTGTATGATCCCGAGTAAGTCACTTTTACCTCTTTGATTTGAGTTTCCCTATGTAAAATTTGGGCACCAAACTCCATAACTAAGGTCACATCTAGTTGTAAAATTGTATGCTGGTTTCAGTTACCAGTTGCCAAGCAAACTTCCTGGGGTAATTACAAGAGTGGATGATTACTTAGAAGCAGGTCAGAGTAGTAAAATACTGTGCTGACACTCTACCTTGTCCCCTGTGCATCACAAGAATATCCTTTCTGGAAGAATGCTTTTATCTGGTAAGGTGTCATTTAGTTAAAAAACAAAAACAAAAAAACCAAACCTGGACATCTTCCTCAAATCAAACATTGTATGTAGTCAGAGGATTTTGATAGAGACAGTAGGAATTGGAATAGAATCTCATGCTGCCTGTCTCTTCTTTGCTAAGCATCACAACTGAGGTAGTCTGACTGGTACCAGAAGAAGAAGAAACCACTAGTGGTGGTGACGAGGTTATTTGGTTTGGGGGAGCCGAGCAGGAGGTAGGTATATTTGTATGTGGCATTGGAGAAAAAAGGAAAGGGCTGGATGTTTAGAGTATGATTGAGATATGCACTGTGGAGGACTCTTTTACTTTTTCCCCACCTTCTCCCAAGAGACCCACATGAATCCAGCAGCATGTGGAAGAAGAATGAAAATATTTTAATTAAATTCAGTACTTTGAGAGAAGAAATGGAGAACAGAGAGGGGAGTTCTCCTACTATAATGGCAAGGACAATAACCAGTAGTGTTATGGAGGTACTACCTTTCCTGCCCTGCTTTCCTGTCCCCCTAGTGTCTGTCTAAACATTTATCTTGTTTGAACTGATGGTGTATCTCTTCTATTTCACCGTGGGCTCTTCTTACTCTTCACTTTTAACTTTCTAGTTCTTTCTAGATTTAACTTTCTAGTAAACATTTTGAGTGCTAATCTCAGGTAGAAGTTTTGCTCTTATATATAGTAGGCATGTATTTCCTAGAGTCATATATGCTTCTAGTCCTACAGTGAGATAATTAATTTTTCTCTTCAAGATTCAATAATAAATTGAATTCTTCATAAAAGACCAGAAAATCACTTGACATCATCCATACTTCCAAATGATATGAATTTTTTTCTATCCACCCTTTCTCAATTATCATTCTAGGTTTGCTGATTATGGATGCATGTTGGAAATTAGGGATGTCAGATTTTTTCCTGATGGAAGTTCAGTCGTTGATACAGTTGGCATTAGTCGCTTCAGGGTCTTAAGCCATGGTCTGAGAGATGGATATAACACTGCAAACATTGAATACCTTGAAGATAAAAAGGTAATGTACTATTTAACCTGTATAGGTGTATGTACTAAAAAAGGATTCATACACCATCTTCCTTTTATAAATGAACTGTTTTGCAAACCTTTTAAATTCTTATTGACATTAACCACTTAATTAAATACTCCATTAAATTATTTAAGCATTGGGTTGTTTTCTCTAATGTCAGTTTGTTCTGTTTACTCTAGGTGAGTAGAAGCTAGTGGAGAAGGTATTTTAAGATAAAACAGCTCACTGCCTCTATGGAATGTATATACTTACAGATTTGCAATGTGAGCTGAGTATAGTAGGACCTATATCTGTGGTATAGCTTTGTGTTTTGTTTGAAGTATTCTCAATACCTTGAATATCAGACACAGTTGTTTTTAAATATAATTACCAAAACAACTTCCAGTGTCAAATATTAAAAGACTTTTGAATCATCTGCTCCTTATAGAGTGGGGCAGCTAGGTGGCACAGTGGACAGAGCACTGGGCTTGGAATCAGGAAGACTCATCTTCCTGAGTTCAAATCTGGCCTCAGACACTTACTAGTGTCTTACTGGCCCTGGGCAAGTCACTTAACCCTGTTTGCCTAGTTTTTCATCTGTAAAATGAGCTGGAGAAGAAAATGGCAAAGCATTCCAGTATTTTTGCCAAGAAAACCCCAAATGAGGTCATGAAGAGTTGGGCATGGTTAAAACAACTGAAGGACTACCTGCCCTCCATCAATCAATGATGTATTGAGAGTTCTACATATGCTCCAAGCTTTTGAAGAAAACTGGAAATTTAATGGAATTGTTGTACTTCTCTTTTTAGTTCCGCATTGCACTTTTAAATATCTGTTAACTGGCATTTGGTGTTAGTTTCTTTGATCCACAATTGGAAATTTTCAACTGATAGAATTTAGCCATCAGAATCTTTGGTCTTGACATTGCAATTGGCTTTAGGTATACTTGATACTTATTTGTGGCTCATGCTAATAAAATCACATCCAAGGACACTTGCTTCCACAGAATACTATATAATTAGTAGTAGCAACATCTGGTCTGTTTTTGACTCAAACTTATAACTTTGGGGTTGATGAATCAGAAGTTTAGGTGGATATAAATACAGTTCAGTTTGGAAGAAGTCAGATCAGACCTTGCAGATCTCCTCTGCTGTCAGTCTTAGGTGATTGAAGACCTTCAACTTTTATCTTTTTAGATCAGCAGTTCTCAGAGGTACTTCTGTCAAAAGATAATTTTAATTAAGATTGAATTTAAATACCCATAGTCTTTAAAAAGTAGGTCTTTTCTTGCAATTAAAAAAAATACATACATATCCAGATTGATTGGGGTGGGGGAGGGGGCAATGGGGACAGGTTATTGCGTTACCAAAGGATTCTTCAATTTACAAAATTCCGTGTAATCAGAAATTGTTAGAATTGAAAGAAACCTTGTAGATAATCTACTCCAGCCTATTAATTTTATAAATCTGGAATAAAATTTAGAGGGGTTTATGGCCTAGGTCACAAGCATAATTAGTGGCAGAGCTGGTAGCTCTCTCCTGACTTTCAGGCTAGCTTCTCTTTCCACTCCAGCATTACTCCTGTAAGTGGATCCTCCTTCAGTCCTTATAAGACTTTTTTTTTGGTTTTTTTTT
>NW_020954655.1:1413027-1417409 GCF_900497805.2 Vombatus ursinus
ACTTCAGGGTCAGTGCTCTATCCACTGCGCCACCTAGCTGCCCCCAGTCCTTATAAGACTTGCTGGGTCATTAATTTCTTGAGAAAAGTTGAGAGACAGAAAAACTCAAAGCTAAAGTTAAAAGCCATTTCCAATTCAACATCAATGAGAATATGGATGATGTTATCTGGTAAGACAAGAGTAACATACTTGGAGTCAGAAGTCTGAGGTTTTCATTTTCTGGTCTACCACTCATCAAGCTAGACAAGTGACTGTACCTTTTTGAGCCTCAGCTTCTTCATTTGTTAAATGGGAATAAAAGTACCTGCCCAGACAACGTCATGTTGTTGTGAGGATCAAATGACATTATATATATGAAAGCTGTTTTACATAATATAAAAGCTAGAAAATTCTGTACAAATTTCAAGTAATATTCTTATTCCCTATATCTATGTAATTGGTCATTAGGAAAGACCAGTACTAGTGACATCTCTGTTTAGTGGGTTTTAAGAATGAGTTAAAGATTTTAATTCACTGTATTTTGCATATATTTGTAGATTTTTAGTATAGTACATGAATTGACTTTTTAGTCTAGTACACGAATTGATCAAGTTATGTGTTCTCTTGTTCATGGATAAGGTGGAGGGACCAGACTATGAAGAACTTGTCCATCTTCATGATTCTGTGTATGATCAAGCTGTTTCCTGGTTCACTTCTCTTAAGGAGAACATGAAAGCACAAATTTTAAATCATTTTGGGTCAATGCCAAGCAAGGAATCTGAGCCACAGGTATGTTTTCCTTTATTCTTTTCTTACCATGACCTGTGTTTACATGGTAAGATAAATTTTCCAATGCACAGTTCTGCTGCATTTGGCAGAAATAACCTATTGACTTTACTTATGATTGTAACCAACTATGTCACATGTTTTAAAGTTTGGTTAAACATCTAATACAGTGTCTTTTATATTGGACACTGTTACTATTGGAGCAGAAAGTAATATAGAGTATTTTCCTTTTATTTAAAAGGATTATTCTGATTAAGTTAACCACAGGAGCAGCTTCATTTGTCTCATAAGCACTGTAAGATTTAGAGATTTAATGACAAGAAACTTTATACCACCATATCATTGAAATCCAATCATCAAAGAGCAAATCCCTTTTGTGTATTCTATAAAACAGTGTCTTATATATCACAGGCTCTAAATAAGTATTTGTTGAATGAATGATGAGATTGTAAAATCCTATAACTGCTCTTATTAAATTAGAATATTTGTTTTCTTTCTGTAATAATGTCATTCTATTATTGTATGTCAGTGTTGACTTTCCTTAGAATTCTCTGGAAATTCTTCCTATGTAACTGGTTCTTTAAGTGATGCCTCTTAATGGTTTGACATTTATGAGATGTTTATAATAGAATATAGCTTCTTCCACATACAGCGAGAGAACTGAGATTTGGTGGTTCCAAGTCAAGGCAGGGTAACAGCTCCTGCTCAACTCCTCATTACCTTCTATTTGCCCAGCACAATCTTCAGCCTAGAACTGTGGAACTAGTTTATTCGTAATAGCTCCTACCATTTCGGTGTATCTCAACTAAATATTGGGAAAGGAAGATGATTAAATTCAGATGACTTTTCCAAAACTTTTCATATATTTGTTCATTAATCCAAACTAATTTTTCCTTTTTTTCATCCTTTACAAAATTTAATTATTTATTTTTCATGTTCTTTTCTTTTTAAATTTTAAAATTCCAAATTCTGTCATGCCTCCCCCACTCACTGAGAATGCAATTAATTATACATGTGAAATCATGCAAAACATTTTCATATTAGCCATATCACCAAAAAAAAGCAAAAAATAAATAAAACAAGAAAATTATATTTCAGTTTGTACTCAGAGTTCATCAGTTCTCTCTGGAGGTAGATAGCAATTTTTCATCTTGAGTCATTTGTAATTGTCTCAGATCATTGTATTGATCAGAGTAGCCAAGTCTTTCACAGTTGATCATCATCATAACATTGCTCTTACTGTGTGCAATGACCTCCTGGTTCTTCTCACTTCACTTTACATATCAGTTCATATAGGTCTTGCCATTTTTTTTTCCTGAAACTACCCTCCTATAATTTTTTAATATCACAGTAGTACTCTATCACAATCATATGTCACAACTTGTTCAGCCATTCCCCAATTGGTGAGCATCCCCTTAATTTCTAATACTTTGCCACCACAAAAAGAGCCACTAAAATTTTTTTTTGTGCAGATAGGTCCTTTTCCTTTTTCTTTTATCTCTTTGGGATACAGACCTAGCAGCGGTATTGTTGGGTCAAAGAATACGTGCAGTTTTATAAATAACCCTTTGGGCACAGTTCCAAATTGTTTTCTAGAATGGCTGGACCAATTCACAATTCCACCAACAGTTTATTAGTGTAATTATTTTTCCTTATCCCTTTCAGCATTTATCATTTCTGATAAGTGTAAAGTGGTACCTTAGAGTTGTTTTAATTTGCATTTCTCATTATTAGTGATTTAGAGCATTTTTATATGACTATAAATAACTTTGATTTCTTCTTCTGAAAACTGCTTGTTTGTATCCTTTGACCATTTATCAATTGGGAAATGGCCCTTATTTTTATAAATTTGACTCCATTCTATATATATTTGAGAAATGTGGCCTTTATCAGAGAAACTTACTGTAAAATTTTTTGATATTACTTCGTTGTCTGTGGTACCTTTTAGCAAAATGTAGTTTCCCTGATTATCTAGTTAAATCTTTTTGCTTTTGGTTTGTCTTCGATCATGAGTGCTACTCCTGCATTTTTTACTTCAGCTTTAATAGATTCATAATAGATTCTGCTCCAGTCCTTTATTTTAATTCTATGTGTGTCTTTCTATTTCAAGTGTGTTTTTTGTAAACAACATTTTGTTAGATTCTGGTTTCTAATACATTTTTCTGTCTACTTCCATTTTATGATTACTGTTTATAGCCCTCCATTATTTTTTCCCCTGTTTAGCCTTCTGTCTCTTTTTACCCTGTCCCTATTCAAAAGTCTCTCTTGCTTCTAACCTCTGTTTACCTTGATCTGCCCTCCTTTTTATCACACTTCCCCATTTTTTATCACATCCCCCCCCTTTTAAAATTCCCTTACTCTCTGGTATTTCCCCATTGGGTAAGAGATTTCTCATGGTCAGCAAGGTGGCACAGTGGATAGAGTGCCAGGCCTGGAGTCAGGAAGACTCATCTGGCCCCAGACACTTACTAGCTACGTGACCCGTGGCAAGTCACTTAACCCTGTTTGCCTCAAGTTCCTCATTTGTAAAATAAACTGGAGGAGGTGACAAACCATTCCAGTATCTTTGCCAAGAAAACCCCTAACAGGGTCATGAAGAGGCAGATACCATTGAACAACACTGAACAACAACTACTACAAGATAGATTTCTATACCCAACTGAGGGTGTGTGTGTGTCTGTGTTTGTATTCTTCCCTCTTTGAGGCAATTCCAATGAGAGTGAAGTTCAAGCGTTACCTACCAGCCCTACCCCTACCCTCTGTTTTCCCCTGTACTATAAAAAACTCTTCATTGCAAGCCTCTTATATCTGAGAAAATCCCCCCTATTCCATCATTCATCATTCCCTCCACCCATCCCCCAGTGCATCCCTCTTTCTTACCCCTTAAGTTTTTGGAGTGGGAGATCATCCATCTATGTAGACTCCTTCTAGCTGCTCTAATAATGATAAAGTTCTTAGGAGTTACATGTATAATCTTCCCATATAGGAATGTAAAACAGTTCAATTTTATTGAGTCCCTTATGATTATTCTTTCATATTTACCTTTTTGTACTTCTCTTGAGTCTTCTGTTTGAATGTCAGTTTTTCTGTTCAGCTCTGGTCTTTTCATCAGGAATGCTGGAAAGTCCTCTGCTTCATTAAATATCCATTTTCTTTCCTGAGGGATTATACTCAGTTTTGCTGGGTCAGTTATTCTTGGTTGTAATGCTAGATCCTTTGCCTTCCATAATGCCATGTTTTCCAAGCCCTCTGCTCCTTTAACATGGAATCTGCTAATTCTTGTGTGACTGTGGCTCCATGATATTTGAATTGTTTATTGCTGGCTGCTTGCAGTATTTTTTCCCTGACCTGGGGAGTTTTCATTTTGGGATCTCTTCTTTCTATTTCTGTTTCTGGATCTAAGATACCAGGGCAGGTTTCCTTGATGATTTCTTGAAATATAATGTCTAAGCTCATTTTTTGATTGTAGCTTTCAGGTGGTCTAATAATTCTTAAATTATCTCTTATCAATCTGTTTTCCAGGTCAGTTGTTTTTCCATTTTTCCATTCACATTTTCTTCTTTTTTTCTCATTCTTTTGACTTTGTTTTCTTATTTCTTGGTGTCTCATAGAGTCGT
>NW_020954655.1:1417448-1445216 GCF_900497805.2 Vombatus ursinus
TAGTTTCTAGTTGCCCAATTATAATTTTCAAGGAATTAGTTTTTTCAGTCAGCTTTTGTACCTCTTCTTCCTTTGGCCAATTTTACTTTTTTAAGAAGTTCTTTTCTTCAGTGAATTTTTGTGCCTTTTTTTAATAGGCCAATTCTGCTTTTTAAGGTGTTATTTGTGGTGGGTGAAGGATAAAATAAGTAAGGAAACAAAGGATTGAGCCTTCTGAGCATATCTGTTTATTAAGCAATGTGTGCCAATTTCGCAACAAATTGGGACCAGGCCTCTTCAGCTTTAGCACTGGACCCCAAATACAGGGGGAGAAAGATTATTATGCATTAAAAACAATCAAATAAGACCAGTTAGTCAAAAGAAATAATTAATAGGGTACAAACCAGGATACAAAATTAGGTGATTTGATTTCTAATTGGAGGAAAGAGTAGGGACTTTCCAAGTTGAGAGAGGGAGTGTGAATAGGTACAATTCCCTGAAATCAGAAAAAAAAAGGTATCCCACTCCCTCCAAGTAACTGTATTCAATAAAAGGAACATGGAAACAATAACTGGTACAAGTACAAGTACAAGGCCAGTTTTCTGATAAGACATATGGGTTGCTTGAGATACGTAATTCTGAGAAAACTCTTTGTATCAGTCTTTAAATCTCACTGGGCTTCTGGTCAGCATAACCCAAGTCCTTAGTTAAGGGTCTCTAAGCAGCAGGTAGAGGTAGTCCAGCTTCCCAGCCCACCCAGGGCTAGGTTCAAACAACGCAATCAAGTTTTCTCACAATTCCTATAATCGAATAAAGTTTTTTTCCACAAGACAGAAATTGGACTAGACTTATAATTGAATATAAAGGAAACTGAGCTAGATCCAGAATTGAGTCACGCAATGAAATCAGTATGGTTCATTCAATTTCCACAATTCCCCCATATTTTCTTTAGTATTTTTTGCCTCTTTTATTGAGTTGTTAATTCTCTTTTCATAATTTTCTTGCATCACTCTCATTTTTTCCTCCAATTTCTCCTCTGTTGCTAATCTCTTTCTTAAGCTTTTCCAGGAATTTTTGTTGGGCTTGGGTTCAATTAGCATTTTTCTTTGAGGCTTTTTTGGTAGCTGTTTTCACATGGTTGTCTTCTTATGAGTTTATATCTTGGTCTTCCCTGCCACCGTAGTAGATTTTTGTGGTCAAATTCTTTGTTATTTGCTCATTTTCCCAACTTATTTCTTGACTTTGAGCTTTGTGTTAAAGTTGGGCTCTGGTCACCAGGGGTTGCTTCCCCCAAGCTTCAGACTTTTTCATGCTTCTGTTTTCAGAGCTAAGTCTTAGGGTCTGCAAGTTTTTGTCGCTTCCAAGGTGGTGTTATCCTGGAAGAGGTGTGGTCACTGCTTTTCTAGTCTGCCCTCTGCTCTTTACCCAGGAAGGGCTCCTGTTCCCCTGCATCTATAAGCACCAGCACTCCTCTTGACCCTGGATCTGTGACTAGGTTCCCTGTTTTCCTGAAGCCACAAGTGCTAGTGTTCCTCTCCACCTTGGAACTGTGACCAGATTTCCTGCCTCTTTGTGACTGATCGTAGACACTCCTCTCCTATGGAACTTGGATCTAGAACTGCTTGTGGGCAAAAGAATTGCCAATCAGCACCAGTGCTGCCAAAGGGTACCCTGTAGTCTCTTTCTGACCAGGTGTCCAACCCCTTTACTGTTCAGAAGCTGCTGCTGGGCACATCAACCTCCAGGGCCCACTGCTGCTTACTGCCATGTGTGCTGCTGGTAGGCTCCCACCTTTGTGTCTCCTGACAACTCCTGAGTGGTCCTAGACTGGGAAAATGTCACACTCTGACCTTTTGTTGGCTTTGCCACTTCAAAATTTTATTTGAGGAGTTATTTAAAGTTATTTGGAAGGGAATGTTGGGAGAATTCAACTGCATTGCTGCCTGTACTCCACCATCTTGGCTCCTGACCCCAAATTAATGTTTAATTGATAGAAATTCAAATCCCACAGAAGTGATTTTGGGACTTGGGGACCTTCCACTGAACCAGCCATGAGAAGGTGATAGCAAAGAAGTTTGTGGTGCCACACTCGCCTATAGTAGGCCAGCAAGGCCTGAAGAGAGGAGAATATATCACAAATTACCCTCAATTCTCCCACACTGTCTTGAACTTTTCTCCTGCTGGAGGGAATCATCATTACTTTACTCCTTGATTCCGCCAGACCCTCCCTAGGTGCTTTCTCTGCAGCAGAAAAGATTATCCATAAACGTCCTATATAAATCCTCAGTTTTTTGGCTCTCAGTGAAGAGAAGTCAGTTCCTAATGAAGAAGGGTAATAGCTACTAAACCTTAAATTAAGCATAACTCAATGTCCTAGCTCTCAGCGCTTGGGGTAGGGGGCTGTTGGACCAGGATTCTATGGACAGCTTCTGCAGAGAAAATGACCAAGTTCTGCTATCTGGGATTTTCAGAGGGTTCTCAGAACAGCTTCCTTCTCTGCTCAATCCCACTACTTCCTTCTTCCTCACCATTCACAAATTGATCTCCAAAATCAAGTCAATTTCAGATTATAGTCATCTTTAGTAGCCGACCCTTATTAGAGATATTTGAAGCAAAGATTTTTCTCCCTAATTGACTGTTTCCTTTATTATCCTAGTTACATTGATTTTCTTAGGGCACAAGCTTTTTAATTCATGTAATCAGATTATCTATTTTATCTTTTGTAGTTACCTCAGATCTTTTATGCACCTTCTATGTGTCAGACATTCACTGTGTTAATTAAGTTCTTGAAATACAAAGAAAGGCAAAAACATCCCCTGCTCTCAAGGAGCTCAGTCTAACATGGGAGGCAACATGCAAACAACTATGTACAAAGAAGAATGGTGTGTGTATATAATTTATATGTATACACATAAAATATATAAATATATACATGCATACAGATATATACATATCTGTCTTGTTAACGTGATTGATTAGTAATATGTAATAAAATGTAAAAGAGTGTCAGGTTATAAAGGGCTTTAAAAGCCAAACAGAAGATTTATGTTTGACCCTGGAGATGATAGGGAGTCACTAGAGTTTATTGAATGGAAAGATCTCATAGTCACACCTGCACTTTAGGAGGATCAGTTTGACAGCTGAGTGAGTGAAGGATGGACTAGTAAAATATAGTAGAGATTGAATTCCTACTTGAGATTCCTAGAAGGAATCTTAATAATTTTAGTAAGTAAGACAAAGCTCTAGAGCCAGCTGATTGATATAATTTTCTCTTAGAAGAAATTGCTTTAAAAAAATATACACACATATACTCAGTGATCTGGTGATGCTGGCCTCCTTGCCTGTTCTTTGGAAAAAAAAACTCTCACCATTTTCCAAATGAGCATTTTCACTGGCTGTACCAAATGCCTGGAGTACTCTCTCGCCTCCTCTTAGCCTCTTGGCTTCCTTTAGAGTCCCAGCTAAAATCCCACCATCTACAGGAAGCCTTTCTCTATCTCTGTTAATGCTTATGCCTTCCCTACATTGATTGTTTCAATTTTATCCAGTATATATCTTATTTGTACATGATTATTTTCATGTTTTCTTCCATATTAGACTGAACTCCTTGAGAGCAGGAACTATCTTTTTCCTTTCTTTGTATCTCTGACACTTAGCACAGTGCCTGGCACATAGTAGGAACTTAATAAATGTTTATTGATTGACTGACTCACTGTGTGGTGTCCAACATCTGTGGGTAAGTGATTGTCTAAAAGTAAACCATGCATCTTGAAGACAGGATGAAATGTGAACTTGGCCTTTAACAGATTCTTCATGATAAGCAAGAAGCTAGTTTGAAGGGAATAGTGGGGGTGATACCAGCATTCTCCTCGAAATAGTAATTTTTGTTTCTTTGTCTTTATTTTTTCTTCAGAGTAATCCTAGTGGTCCAGCATGGTATTGGTGGCTCCTGGCTGTGTTGCCATTAGAAAACCGGGCTCAGCTTGCTATACTTGGTATGACATCCCTTAAAGATCGTCTAATTGCCATCAGGCGTGTATTAATATTTGTAACACGTAAAAGACCCAGATGACAAGGGCTAATTTATAACCAGACAGAGGACAAACTGAGATTTTTGTCTCTCTCAAGATTGTTGGAAACCCTTATGCTTTTAAGTGTCAAGCACAGGTGAATAGCCATCCATTTTGGTGTGTGAGACACACTAATTATAGGGTCACAAAATGGACAATTTATTAAACTTTGAACCCTACTCAGAAGTGAAAACACTGTGCCTGCCATCCTGGTGGAACCTGAGCCTCTATAATGTAATTCTGCAATTATATTGGAGTCCATAGATGTGGAAACAATTTTAAAAAAACTCTTCATAGTAAATGCTTCTAGCCTGCAATACACTGTGCTCAAAGCACTGGAACACCACAAGTGGCTTATGTGCAGTTTGAATTTGATAGGGGAAAAGAACTCCCTTGACAGTAAAATCTCTTGCTAAATTAGCTGTATTTGCCAGAGGGAAACTAAATTTTCATGTGGAAGTAGTTTTCCCAGAGCACATTGCTGATACACAATGTTGCCACCCTTTTTTGTGTTTACGAAATATTCTTGTCTGTGAAGTTGAGTAGTTAAGGCATTGTCCAATGAAAGCTATGTAATGTCTACATAAGTGATAGCTACTAAATAGAGCTGTATTTGGTAGCCTGTAGTAGTCCCTAGTGTTGTAATTTGCATGTTGTCATCAAATGAATGTCAAAATACATCTGAAAGAGGTGTACTTTGAAAATAGAAAAACCTAAAAGTAGTGCATCTGGTCGGAAGCTAGCTATTCAGTAAGGAATCAATAAGACCAAGGTAGTTCACTACATTTATAGGGATGTCAAATATACAGCCTATAGGCTGGAGCTGGCCCACTGAACATTTAAAAAATATAAATAACCCTATCTTATTAATTCAATGAATGATGTGTGTTTTGTGAAATATTAGTCTAGCCCACCATTATTTTCATAAGCAGAAAGTAAGCCCATCAACAGATTTGAGTTTGACACCCCTCCACTACTACATGAAGATGTTAAAGGCTGCTACGAAATAGTTTTCTGTTTCAATTCGGATCCACGGAAAGTTTATGATTGTGTGTGATTGGTGTGGGTGCGTAAGCATTCCGCAAGTTTCCCTATAACACCAGCTTAAAAATCTTAACCCTTGTTTTTAGAAGCAGATAGCCTACAATGATCAGAACAGGTATTATCTATTAAAGAAGTATGCCTGTATGTGCCAACCTAATACGTATTATGTTTGGAACAGTGTTGGTTAAAAGAACTATTTTAACCTGTACTGGTTACTGTTCTTTTTTACATATCAGTTGGTGCATGTGGACAGATTCTTGGTCCATGATATTGATGTTCTCAATATGAAAGAAGGCATGGACTTGATGTAAATGAAAGGCAAATCTCACTTCAAGTTTTGTTATCCTCATTCAATGTATATGGTATTTGGTTTTTTAAAATATATTTCATAATACCAAATGTTTCTGGTTTGTCAGTCCGTTAATCAGATAATTAGGAATTTAGTAAATTGACAGTATTATTTTAGTTCAAGTTGTATGGGTCTCCAATACATAAAACTACTTATAACAGCAGAAGGTTGGGGGTGGGGTAAATTTGATCTTTCCAAGAGACATGGAGGGTTCCTGTGCCATGTTATACTCTTAAGAAAAGGAATTTTGAAAATATTTCATGATCAAATGTTTAAAGTGCCTCACTTGCTTATTTTGAATTTCTTATCTCAGTAGAGATGTAGTTTAAAATCAGTTTGCCCAAATCAGTTCTAAAATATTGCATCAATAAAAACATTTAACAACTTTAACAGTATTCAACTTTTTGGGGCATTGAAGTCTTTGGTCTTCTGACAAAAAACTAAAAAAAAAAAACAAAAAAAACAAGTGTGTGATGTTCCAGAAAGCTTTAATTGTAAGTGGTTCATAAAAATTGATAATATGCACTGAATATTCTGTATCTTTTTCCTTGTGGAAAATATTTTCTATCTTAACTCCATATACTTGTGAATGTTATTAAAATTTTTAGGCATATAATTTATCACCAGTGGTATAACAACTGCGGTAGCTTTTCTGAAAATTAAGTTTCCATGGTCAGAGTAATAAAAGGGTTACCTGTATCAGTGCTCTTTCCAACAACTTTAGAAACTGTCAGAGTGTCCTCTGCACTGTTGAAATGTAGCTCACAATTCTCAGAGAAAGACTTTTATAGGTGAATTAGTATTATTGTTGTTGTTTTTTCTTTTCTTTCTTCCTTTCATTTATTTCTGTTTGAGTCTTGCCAAATAGATTAATTTGTCTTCCTTCCCTTCTTGAAAAGTTAGTACATGCTATACAACAATGCTGCTGCACATCAGAGCAACGCACGTATTTTTGCTACCAAAGGAAATAGGTAAAGATCTTAGGACCCTCTTGAAAGTTCATAATTTTAGTGCTATTGGAAAATACCAAGTCTAATATTCAGCAGCACCTGAGTACTTGAAGTACACCTGGATGACAGATCACTTAACTTACCAGAAAGCCAGGTTTATATTTGCCACCATAATTCTTTGAAGGAAACCTTCAAGTTAAGAATGAATGGAAAAAAACCAAAACACTCAAACTTCAATTCATTGAAATTCTGTCCAAAACTTGGGAGCATTAAAAGTAGTTTGGGAAAATCTCAGAATTAACAGCCAATCAAATCTTTTTTATTAACTAAGATTAGAGACCCAACAATTTTTAAGGACTCCTTGAAAATTAATATAACTTGTTATTCAAAGCCAGGGCCTTTTAATTTCATTTTGAAAGGAGTGTTCTTGAACAGTATCGTTTTAGTCATATCAGCTTAACAACTTCTGCTTTTTCTTTCTTTTTAATGAGTATTTTTAACTTGTACTAAATCTAATAACAGTAATATCAATTCTTAGGGTAATTTTTGTTCCCTGAGTACAGCTAAGCTCTCTGTTATTTAACATCCTTTAAACTGGAACTGACAGTATGGTAATAGCAGAAGATCACCGCATGTGGAATCAGGAAGGAGCAGGGTCAGATCCTACCTGCATCAGTCCTTGTGTCGTTTCCTTTCTGTGCCTCAGGTTCTTCATCAGGTTGATGACTACTAAAACTCCTTCCAGTTCTCCCGATGTTCTCTCCCTAGCCAGATGAGCCTGTTTATATCTAAGGTTGCAAAAATACAAGATAAAAATGGGCACTAGCTGCAGTATTGTGAAAGTTCACAAGATGAGGACGTTTCTACATCAAAGTAGAAACACTTTTGCTTCAAAATGAGATACCCACAATTTTCTTTCCCAGAGCAGAAGTTAGATTTTTTGGCAGTTGTAAATAATGAAAAGATGGAATGTTGAGACCTGTGTCAGCAGCCCCAAGGTAAGATTCTTTTACTGTATAAAAAATGGGCCAATGTTTACCCATTTTTAGGATTGATAAGTACTAGAAGCAGTTTGTTTTGTAGTAAATAACCCTTCATGAACAGGAGATTAAATATATGTGAAAGGTATCAATTTTGAGAAGTTCTTGTAAAGAATATCTGAATCAAATTTTGGTGTTATTTTATTATATTAGAAGTCATTGGAATTTAGTAATATATGCATCGTACTACCATAGTAGTGGCTATTAGTCAGAATACACTGTTCTTTAAAATTGCCAGATAACAGAGAGTTTACTGTAATATTTTAAATTTTCCCTATTGAAGTAGTTCTGTGTTTTTAACTCCTCTAATCTTTTTTCTGTTGTCTTTTCTAATCACTCAAGCTAGAGTAATTTCTACCAATTCAACATTTATAGCCAAAAGTTGTATACTTTATTCATCAAATAAAGTTATAACCTAAACAAATTTGAATAGTAACTTTCCAGAAAGAGGAATTGTGACTGGAAATAATAAAAAAGAAAAGGCAATCCAGGAAGTTTGAAACAGAAAATTACGGGTAATATCTATTTCTACAGCACTCATGGCATTGTTTTTCCTAGATGGGAGTCTCTTCTCCCATAAAACAGCACAGGAATCACAGATTGTCAGTGGCAACTGGTGATTCTCTGGGCATTCTCTTCCCAGCATCATTTCCCACTAAATGGCATAACAGTATTTTGGATAAGTTCTTTTCCTGTTGCCTATTAAAACCTAAATCAGAAACACAGTCATGAGTAGGTAAAGTGGGAGCATTTCTTATATTGAGCCATCCATACAGGTAGAAAACACTGAACCCTGAAATGTTACTGATTCTCACCCCCTTTTCTCATTGGTGCTAAATATTTAATCCTAAGCAGTTTGCATCTAAACTTCTAGGAAAGGACCAACTGAAGTACTCGGAAAAAGTTTAAATGCAAAGAAATGTTGACCCAAGTCTGACCAACCCATAGAATAGCCTTTCAGTAACAGTTCTGCCTTTAGTATATTCTGCATTTTATAAAATATTATTTTGGCATGAGATAGTCACATAAAAGTGCCACAGCTCCACTCTGGCAAAGTTGGGGATCATAATTCATGCTAAGATATGTGTATCTGGATTCAGCTCATGGAAGACATCTACCCTTGGCAAGTAAGTAAAAGTGTGGTATGGAGGTAGGCCTTGTGACTGCAACCACCCCAACTATGTAATTTGTGTATGGCATCTCAATGAAGAAGCCACTTGTCTCCACCATGAAGTAGAAGAAAAGCCTTTGATTGCATGAAGGGTTAAATATTAGAGGTGTGCACTCAAGGTCAGAGAGTATGGAAACTTCTAGGTAAGGGAATTTGGACCAAGATTCTGCCCTGAATATGTTGCCCAATTAATGAGACTGGATTGGCAAATATAAGCCTTTAGAAAGAAAAAATGAAAATCAGTTTTTAACATGAATAGACTCTTTAACTTTTTGCTTTTCAGGGACCATTTTTTAAAATGCCATTTGGGGCCTTTGCCATCTATCATAACAACATAGTTTGTCAAGCTTTGTACTACTAACAGTCTGATCAGTTACAGACTTTCATACCTCTCCCTGCATACCCCCACACAGTTTTCACACTGAAATACATGGAAAAACTGTTCTTGCTAAGATGGAAAGTTGTATACTGTATTCATGTGTAGCTTTCATGCTAGTGGAGTTGGTATTGGTAGCGCCTTAATTTTGCAGTTGTGAAATGATTGTACCAATTAAGAATCTGATCTGTATTTTTTATATAATTAAATGAGCAGGTTTGAACAAGTAAGTTTTAACATAGATAAACTTGAAATGAAATCATGCTCTTACCTGTTTAAAGATAGACAATGTGTTCTTACATCTGTGTAATATAAATTATTAATCTGCGCCTTCTCTTTTATATTAAGTATAAGACAGGTCCATGTTGTCATAACAGTGTTTGGCATTCTTGTTGCATAAGTAAAGCCAAACTGAAATGCTGCAATATTCACTTCATGTATATTTGTAATATTCATTGCAAATGTGTATTTAATTTATGTGATGTTTGGAATAAATAAATCAAATTCTCATTGTTGCATATCTGCTGTAATAAAACCTCTCGTGAATTAGAAGATAGTGACTTGGAAGTGAGATCCCATTTACTATCTTTTCCTTACCCTCTTCCCATGTACTGATTATTCTTCACTGATGTTTTTTGTAGCCTATTTTCAGGCCCAAAATGAGGATGATAGATCTAGGGGTGGTCCAGATTCTAGAAGCATATGGTCCAGCCATCTCATTTTACCCTTAACATAACTGGGACTGAAAGAGGTCGACTTGTGCAAGGCCACATAGGGATCAAGTATCTGAGCCAGGGCTTGTTTGACTGTTACAGTGTCAAGGCCAGTTTAGATAATTTCTCCTTTTAGGAGAATGTCTTGAAACAGTTTTCCTTTCTTTTGACTCACCCGTCCTCCATCTGGGCAGGATCTTGGGCAGCCCACAAACCATCCTTTGATTTTTTTTTCAAGCTCAGTTACTAATGCAACTGCTAGAAAGGGCTTTTAGGACCTCAGGACCTCCTGCTGCACGTTGTCCTTGGAGAACTCCTAGTTTTTGCTTACCTAGGCAGGAGGGATATAACACTTCTCTTTGCCTAAGACATATTTAAATAGAAAATGAAATATCAGGCCACCAATCACCCTCAAAAATTGAACCTATTGAAACCACACAATATGGAAGACTTCCTGTTTTGGTGATTTCACTGTGTTTCTACAGTAAGCAATATGAATGTAAAATAATCCACTGAAGAATTAGTTTATTCATATTGTGTTTATAAAAGTAACTAACCCTAATTCATACCTTGTGGGAGGAAGTGTATTGTAGTGAAGCGAGAACTGGTTTTAAAGGTAGGAGGACCTGGGTTTGAATCCTGCCTCAGATGTGTACTGGCTCTGTGACTCAGACAAGAGCACTCTGAGTACTCTGGGCCAGGAGTATCAAACTCAGAGCACCCTTATTCTGCAAAACTCCCCATGGTCATAAACCAGATTAAAGTGTAATTGGGAAATGTCTGACCAAATAAATAAAAATACAATACAACATCAATAATGTTAACCTGTAGTTTTCTAAATCAGCCTGCAGGGATCCATTTCTCTTTGAGTTTGATACCTCTGCTGTAGGGCTCTCTAACACTTGTAAGTTGCATTGGTAGAGGAGCTATCTCACCTGGGAGTTACCTATGCCAATAAAATCACAGGTCCTGTTTCTGCACCACCAATGCCGATCAGATGTGTTATCTCCTGCATCCATAGGGCGGTGGTTGTATGTGGGAAGGGACAGCTCAAACCCTGCCTCACCTTCCGTATCATGCAAACTTGCTGTTCGTTAAATGTCCAAATGCATGGATTAATTTCTCTCAATTATTTTTGTAAGTTCCTGATTTTAGTCTCATGCAGAATTCATTGTCCAATATTTCCCATTTGATTTCAACAAATAGTTCTAGTTTACCTGCATCATCATGTTCTTCACTTTGAAACAAAAAAAAAAGCAGAGAAAACAACTCTTTGCCTTAGAGAGCTTTTAATCTTTTATTGAGAAAACAATTTCCAATAATGAAACAATTAGAAAACATTCATGATAGTGTTCATGAAATGCTGAATCACATACATTAAGATGGGACCAAACTCAGAGAAGCCAATGGGAATTCATCATAACTGAGTTCACACAGCTTTACTCACTGAACCTGGCAACCGTCTTGAGTTGGATACCACTCGTCCCTCTCTAGAAAGGAGAAAGAAATATGGGCGAGAGGAAGTTTGAGTGAAGGAACTCAGTGTTTGAGCTGGACTGTGAAGGATGGGCAAGATTTGAAGAAACCAAAAGGATAGGGAAGGCATTTTAAGGGGAAAGGAGTAGCTGTTGACAGAAGCAGAGAGACAGAAATGAAAAGTAGGGAATACGCATTTTTAAGTGTCTGCTGTATGCTAGGCACTGTGCTAAGCATTACAATGTTATCTCGTTTGATTCTCACAATGACCCTGTGGAAATGAGTGCAATTATTATCCCCATTTTTTGAAACTGAGACAGAGGTTAGGTGACTTGCCCAGAGTCATACAGCTAGTATGAGGCTGGATTAGAACTCATATTTTCCTGACTCTTGGCCCAGTGCTCTATCCATTGCATCGCCTAGGTGCCATGTTTGTTGGGGGTCCCTGGAGGTACAACAGAAAGGAAACCAAACTGGAGCTAAGGCTTTGAGTTGAGCAGAAGTGGGGGAATAAGATTGGATAGGTCCAGTCTTGTGGTGACAAATCATGGAGGAGCAGGTTAGCTCAGTCTGTTCCATGTGAATAATTTCTATGGGAATCAAATCAATGAACTGAATGCATACTTCTAGTCATAGAGGAATATTGGAAGACACTAGGTTACATTTGGCCCAAAAAAGAGCAGACAATGGATGTGATAATTGTTATCTGATGTTTGAAAAGTTATAATGTGCAAGAAGTTGAGTGATAATGTTGCATAGCCCTAGAGTATAAAACTGATGGACAATGAGCTGAAATTATAGAAAGCGTATTTCAGATGAACATAAAGCTGAACTTGCCTCATAAGGTAATGAATGAGCTTGCCATCACTGAAAGTACTTCAAACGAAATATCTCTTAAGAATGTTGTCAAGGGGATTTCTCCATTGGGAAGAAGGTAGAACTAGAGGATATAAAATCCCTTATAACCCTTTAGTAGTAATTCTATACATTCTCCTCTTACTCTTAAATTCCATTTCAAACAACTCTTTGGTGACTCTCATGTCTTGAATTTCAACTTGATTTTTTATAGGTTAGAGGCTTCAATTTGAAACTACATATATACCAAGATTATTTTTAAAAAAATATTTTCCCTCAACATTTTTTTCTTGGTGCAATTTATTTTATTTTACATTTCTTAAAAGTTGTATTTGTTTCCTTTTGTTTTAATGATGTCATGGTCATTAAGACATTTCTTTTAAAACTGAATTCTTAGAGATCAAATGTGCCTATTGTCCACACTCATTATATCTCAAGTGTTTAGAAAATGTCATTGAGTGGGGTATCATGTGACATAAGGCTGCTGAAGCTGCTCAGATCGGTCTTAGCCAGAGTGTCTGTATGACAGTGCTACTATGGCCTTTGATACTGTAAATAGTATTAAAGACAATTGGAAGATTTTGAAGCTTGATTTAAGGATCCAGTGAAGTTGCATGCCATGCTTTTTGTAGAGGAAAGTAGAGAGGGAATCCCTCAGATACATTTGTTTGATCCTGGACATTGAAATGTGGTAGTGTGTGATGAATGCAATTGTAAGAAATTAAATCTATAGAGGTCATACTCATAAAATTATCGAGCTATAAATTAAGGAGGCAACCTGCTTCACCACCTTTTTTGTTTGATAAGACAAAATTTCAACTTAACAAACTCAGAGTCAAATAGATATCTATAACAGGAGCTTCAAAAAAGTTTTCTACCGGTAGATGCTCCATTTTAAAACTTTCTCCTCATTTGGGTGGCAAATGCCCACCCAACTCCTAGACAGTGCCACAGCAGTACACATAGCTGAGTTCTTGTTAAAAGAAATATAGCATTTTTCCCAAAAAATTATTAATATGGTAATGTTCTATGTGATGATTGCATATGTATAACCTATATTGGATTGCTTACTGTTTTGGGGCAAGGGTGGGGAGGGAGAAAGGAGAGAACATAAAACTCAAAAATTTTTTTAAATATTAAAAGTTGTTTTTAATTGGAGAAAAAAAATTAAGCAAATAAAAAAAGAAACATGGCAAGGTTAGGTTTCTTTTATTAGTACTTTTATGAAGAACCACCCCAAAGTAAAAATGTAGAGAAATGATACCAGGATCAAGCAAAGAATGCCATTTTGGTTCAGTTTACCAATGTTTGGTGCTAAAATTAGCATCCTCTAAACATCAAACCTAGAGTTACCAATAGACCACAGGCCCTGCCTGTTATTACCTTGGGCAAAAAACATCTCCTCCTTGGAGTTTCACTTTGATCAGCTATAAAATGGTGGTAATAATACTTGAAACTGTTAACCACTGAGGGGATAGTATTGTGAGAATCAGATGACAATATACAGGGAAGCACTTTGTGACCATAAAGTACTTTATAAATGTAAACTGATTTCAGAGGTAGTATTTTAAAATGGAAAGAGTAATGGTCTATGAGTAGGGAAACCTGGATTTTAGTGTTGACTGCTAATACTTACCTTGTAAACCATGAGCAATCTTCTCTAAGACTCAGTTTCTTCATCTGCAAAATGAGGTTTTAATATTTGTACTTTGCCTAAAAAGGTTTATTGTGAGAGAATGTTTTTAAACTAATAAAAATACATGAATATGAACTATTATTGATGGAAAAATTAATTTATAAAATTTGCAGTAGGAAAATCCTATTATACAATAATTTTAAAATGTGTGTGTCTAATTCCTACTTGTATGTCCACATGTTCAATATTGGGAAATAATTACATGCAACATTTCATGTAAAGTAAATGGTAGAGGGAAAATACACACACAAACACATTCTCAAATAAAACTTGGGAGGAAATCCCCAAAGAATTGATTAACTGCATTATTTCTTGGCCTAGTCAGGACCAAATCAGGTGACTCAATGGATAAAACACTAGGCCTAAAATCAGGAAGACTTCAGTTCAAATCCAGCCTTAGATATTTACTAGCTGTGTGGACCCTTGGCAAGTCACCTAACCTCTGTCTGCCTCAGTTATCCTATCTGTAAAATGAGAATAATAATTGTACCACCCTCTTAGGGTTGTCATGAGGGGGCAAATGAGGTACTTGTAAGGCACTTTTGCAAATCTTACTACTCTATATACATGCTAGCTGGTAGTAGTAGTAATAGCAGTAGTAGTTTTTCAGTTTTTCAAAAGGCTTTGTTATGTTCCCTTAAGTCTTTTGCTTTTACAGATAGTATTTTGAGATTAACATACCATTTCTATATTTAAAAGAAATGGAAGAGCAAATAAGATACCTGTGTGGTACAATAAACGGAGTTCTAAATTCTGAGTCTGGGTTAAAATCTCAACCCTGCCGCACACTGTGTGACCATAGGCAAGTCCCTCTGAGCCTCATTCCTTTAATCTTTGAACATGGTAGGGTTGGACTAAACCTCTGAGGTCCCTTGTAGCTATGATATTGCCCTGTGGTGATTGGGGGGGAAACAACAACTCTTCAGTGGCAGAACTAGGTCTGCTTCCTCCCAGTTCCATGTTCTTTCCTTTATACCACCCTGCTTTTTGACACTCAAGTCCTAGACTTGGAGTCAGACCCCCATCCCCATCCCCACCCCCACCCCTCTTCCTGGTACTCGTCCATACCTATAGGACTTAAAACCAATTTGGAGCCAAACGGCCTTGCAGCTTTAATACAGATTCATCAACTAAAGTAATCATTCTTGTGAATGCAGTCCTTCATAAGCTGGTCTGCTGCTTAAATGATTTCTCCAAAGGTTTTAGCTCCTTCAGAGCCTCCTTTTTCATCCTTTCCACAGAAAGGAGAAACAAGAGAGAGTTTACTGGCATCTTTACATCAAGGATGAANCTCCTTCAGAGCCTCCTTTTTCGTCCTTTCCACAGAAAGGAGAAACAAGAGAGAGTTTACTGGCATCTTTACATCAAGGATGAAACCCTCCTGTGACTAATTCTACTCTTTGAAGGTTTCCCCATGGACCTCTCGCATTCCCCTTCAATTTCGTTTGTGATAATTTCCTCCTCTCCTGATCCCCACTCCCACTGTCAAAACTGTCATCTGGAAAGGATCAGGTAGTTGCTCTCAATTTATATCTGTATTAATTTCAGTCAGCCTGTTAAATCTGCCATAGGTATTTGCCCGTTCTTAATTGTAGACTGAAAGACTTTGTCTCCTCCTTGTCCTTTTGGCCCTGTTCTTCCTTAAATTTTCCATAGGTTCACCCAAAGTACAGGAGGCCATTGTCTAGATATAGGGTTCTTAATCTCTTGTGTCATGGACCACTTTGGCAATTTGCCAGACACTATGGACTCCTCAGAATGGTTTTTATAAAGCATAAAATAAAATGTGTAAGATTACAAAGGAAATCAATTACATTAAAATAATTATCTAAAATTCTTTTTTTAAATAAATGGATCCTAGGTTAAGAACTCCTGTGTTTTAACATTTTAGAGAGCATGTGGATTGGGTGTACCCACACATGACAAACCTGCTTTGTTTCTGGCCATTCATCTCTCCAATGACATCCTTCACTTACATAGTCCTTCTTTGGTCGTATGTTGCAACCTATCCATAACCACCCTATACCTCTCCCTTGTCTTCTCTCTTGTCTTTTGGGTGCTACACAATTTTAATTCTTTGGAGACGAGTATCTTCTGACTCTAAGAGCTTTAGTGAGTGTAGGACTGAACAGCTTTGCCCTAGAGCACTAATGTGGAAAGGCAGTACCTTCTTATCCAGGAGACATTCCCCTGGGCTACCACCCTGGAATACTTCTCCCCCAGTTTGCTCTCCCATCCACCAAAGTTCTTGGTATTGTGGCACCCCTTTTGTGAAGCTACCAATCCCTACCTAAATCCCACAGAAGCATGGGTCAGACTACCCTCTCTCCTTGAGTAACTGCACCCACAGATTGTCTCTGCTTCCGGTTCCCTTCACCCCCACCCCCACCTACCACAGTCTCAGCCTGCCTGTGTTCACACTAGGCTTCTTTCTCTTAACCCTTTAAAAGTCTTGGTCCTTTTTCCTCTATTAATATCTTCTGCTGCTTTGTTATGGTGTGGTTACCATAGAATCTCAGTTGAAAAAGATCTCAGAGGCCAGGCTATGTAGTGCAACACCTACCCAAATAATAATAACAGCATTTACATAGAGCTTTACATATGAGTCTCATACCAACCATGTTGGGGCAAATGCTGTTATCATACCCATTTTATAGGGAGTTCTGTGACTGAGGTTAGTGTGACTTGTCCAGGGCTTCACAACTAGTAGAAGTGTCTGACACAGGATCAGAACTGGTCTTAATGACTCATGAGTTCCATGTTTTATCCATTGTGCCACCCAGCTGACTCAGCCAAGCAAGACTCTCATCCAATGTGCAAATGGTCACCCAGCCTTTGTTTGCGGACCTCCAGCTAGGGGAATTCTGCCACCTCCCGGGGCGGCCTCTTCTCCTTTGGGATGGCTCTCATGGGGAGCCATTTTTTCCTTGCTTTGTTCCCAAATCTACCTTTCTGTGGCTTCTCTCTATTACTCCCAGTCCTACCATCTGAGACCAGGCAGAAGTTGAATCCCTTCTCAATGGAGACAACTCTTCAAATATTATAAGGCAGCTATTATCCTGGGTCTGCTCCTTGGGTAGGCAGGTAGGTCAAGTGGTTCCCTTCTCAGTCACAGTTTCTACTTAACTCTGTTGTATATAAATGTTGTATATGACATGGAATATGGAGTCAGGACTTCCAAGAACAGGGTTCAAATCACAACTCTGCCACTTACTATCCTTGTGACCTTAAATAAGTCACTTGTGCCCATTATCAACTGCTTTTGTCTCAGGTAAAGATATACCTAGTTACAGGTCTGCTTGTTGGGCAGAGCATCCCCAGCTTTGTAACACTGGAAGAGTATTGATGCTGACAACTCCCTAAAATCCTGCAACTTTTATAAACTGCCTTCTGAGAGCAGGTGTCTTTGACCACAGTATAGTACATTTTTAATAACTTTTTTTTGGAGGCAATTGGCCTTAAGTGACTTGTCCAGGATCACACAGCTAAGTAAGCGTCTCAGGCCAGATTTGAACTCAGGTCCTCCTGACTCCAGGGCTAGTGCTCTATCCCCTGTGCCACCTGGCTCCCCCTTCTTGAATAACAATTTTTTTATTGCTTTTTGGTAAGGCAGTTAGGGTTAAGTGTCTTGCCCAAGGTCACACAGCTAAGTAAGTGTCAAGTGTCAGAGGTCGGATTTGAACTCAGATCCTCCTGACTCCAAGGCCAGAGCACTATCCACTGTGCCACCTAATTGCCCCTTGAATAACATTTTTAAAACAGTACAGATTTCATTACAGGAATACCGTTTATCACTGTGTTGGGGAGGGGGCTCTGGAAGGCTCTCTCAAATAGAGAAAATAACACCTGCGTTGTACCTTAAGGAGTCATTAACTGGGTACAAAGGACTTAAAAAATGGTAACTGACATACAGGGCTTTGAGGTTTCCAAAGTGTTTTTCTTTTGTTGCCTCATTTGAGCCTTACAGAACCCCTATGAGGTGGGTATAACAGATATTTATTATCTTGATTTTTCAGGTGAAACTGAGGCTCAGAGTTTAGGTGGTTTGCCTAGGTTGAAACAGCTAGTATCAGAATCAGGGGACAGCTAAGTGGCATCACAGTGCATAGAGCTCCAGGCTTGGAGTCAGGATAACTTCTCTTCCTGAGTTCAGATGAAACCTCAGACTCTTACTAAGTGGGTGACCCTGGGCAAGTCACTTCACCCTGTTTGCTTCAGTTTCCCCATCTGTAAAATGAGCTGGAGAAGGAAATGGCCAACCACTCCAGTATTTTTGCCATGAAAACCCCAGAAGAGGTCACGAAGAGTCGGACACAACTGAAAAACAACTAAACAGAATCAGGATATGAATCCAGGTCTTCCTGACTCCTGACAATGCTCCATCCTCTCTGCCATGTTGCTCTTCAGATATTATTTGATCCTTATGGTAACCCTGTGAAGTTGCTAATGCAAATAGTATCATCCCCATTTCACCCTTGACACTGGTGCTCAGAGGACGCTTGCACCCAGTTGAATTGACCTTTGTGTGTGTGTGTGTGTGTGGTTTTTGAGACTGGATCTGTTTCGTCTGGGCCAGAAGTGCAGTGGCCATTGACCCAGCCCCACTGCTGATTACCATGGGAGTTTTGAATTACTCTCTTTCCAACTTGGGCGGGTTAGCCCTTCCTGAAGCAGTATGGTGGACCCCTGCTCTCAGTGTGCTCTCACATATTGGTGGCAAGACTTAGTGTAGATGCCCAAACAGCTCAGCAAAGCCCAGCTCAGAATTCCAGAGCCCAGCTATGCAGTCTACCAACCTCAGCCTCCCCAGTAGCAAGGATTACTGGCATGTGTGCCCTGAACTGACTCTTAGGCCTGATGGTGTGGTTATCTTTGTGAATGAACAGTGCCTTCCTCCCTTCCGTGAGAGCTTAACTTTCTGAAGTATGTTGCAGTAATTAAAGAGTTTTTCACAGTTTTGGTCCTCACGTAAGCCGTGATTTAAGCCACTATTTAGGGTTAGTATTCCACGTTGTACCTGTATCATTTGATTCTCACAGCAGACCCATGACGTTGACAGGGCAGATCGATATCCTCCATTTTATAGATGGGGAAACTGAGATTCAGTGAATCAAGTGCTCTTGGACCAAGCAGGTCATGCCATCAGAGATACAGATCTGGAAGAAACCTTATCTCAGAAGAAACCTTAGAATCCTGAGAAAATTGAGGCCCAGAGAGTTTGTGACTACCCAAGGACATGCAGATAGTAAGCAGCAGAGCAGGATTTGAATCCAGATTTTGTACCTCCAGAGTCAGTGTTCCTGCCACTGTACAGCACTGCCTTTTAGGCACAGTGAGCAAGATTTCCTTTAACTGGCAGGAAACAAACAGTGGAGAAGCCAAGTGGAGCCAGTGGGGGCTTGATTTCTTACCATCTCAGGAATGAGGAAATGGCTGACACCCTCCTTCCAGGCCCCCAGCGGGATATAGTTATACTGGGAGCAACCATACATGCTGGTAATTAAGATACATTAAAGTGCCAATATGAATAGTGGGGCCCTGGGGAAGACCCCAACATGAGATGAATGTGAGTAGATTACAAGGCTATGGGAATTCTGGGCTGTGCCTGCTTTGTAGCATTAAAATAAGCAATGCAAAAAGCCCACAGTGAGTTCAAGCCCAACATATTCAGCAAAAAGATTGATCTCTATACAATTTATGAGCAGTCATCTTAAGTTCTGAGTTCTGTTTAGCTACCTAGATCCTTCTAGTTTTCTTTAGGTAAATTTTTTTTTAATATGGTTTTTGTTATTCTGAACTTCATAAACACTTTGGGTAGCACAATACTATAAGAAACAAGGATCATACCAATACCAATCAAAAATAATAATTATAACCAGTATTATGTAGGACCTTGTTTGCAAAGTGCTTCATTTTACCCTCACAACTGCCCCATGTTGTTGTTCAGTCGTGTCTCACTCTTCATAAACCCCATTTGGGGTTTTCTTGGCAAAGATACTGGAGTGGTTGGCCATTTCCTTCTCCAGATCATTTTAAAGATGAGGAAACTGAGGCAAACAGGGCTAAGTTGCCCAGGGTCACATAGCTAGTAAGTGTCTGAGGCTGGATTTGAATTCAGGTCTTCCTGACTTCAGGTCTGGCACTCTATCCACTGTACCACCTAACTGCCTGCCCTATGAGGTCAGTGTTGTCATTATCCCCATTTTACAGAAGAGAAAAACTGATGCAGACAGGACTTAATTGACTTGCCCCAGAGTGAGATCAGATTTTAACTCAGGTTCTTCTGGACTCCAGGTCTAGCATTCTCTTCAGGACACCAAGATATGTGTCTTCAATCTGTGAGAGCCCTGGTTGACAAAGCTGGGATGATATAATTAGAGCGTACTTTCTCTTTTCCAGTCAGGAGATTTTCTGGTATTGCTTCCTTCCTCCCTTCCCTGCCTTGCCCTCTACCCCCCACCTCTCAGCCTCTCTGATTCAGGCAAGTATTTGTTCCATCCTAAGGACTCTGTGCTGGAAAATCTTAACTGCGACCCCAAAAGGGTTAAATATTTCTTAGCTGAAGTATGAGTCATTTGTCCCTGCTTTGGGAGCCGGGCTGCTTGGAATCACGTATTTCACTGGAGTAGTTCCTGGAACAATCACTCCCTGCTCACGTCTCAAATACACTGGCTGGCTTAGTCAGAAATGGGGTAAAAGAAAAAAAAAATCATCTCTGGAAACAGAACACCTTAGTTTGCCCATGTTTGCAAGGCCACTTTGGGGAGGTTGAGTCTGACTCATCCAGGAGTACAGGTCATTCCTCACGTACAACTGAAGTCAGAGATTGGCCATAAGAGGGTATATATATTTATTTTGTCCATCTGCAAGTGTGTGTGTGTGTGTGTGTGTGTAAATCTCCAGATGCCATCCTTCAAGGTTAGCCAAATTCTGAAAAGATAGTTGAGAAGTAATATCTACTCCTTATTCTTCCACTTGAACTTGGGTTTCTGTGAGAGTATTTTTTGTTATGTTTGTAGAGATTTTAAAAGTTTATTATGAAATTGAGAAACACATTTCCTTGTCCAAAGAACAGAAAAAGAAGATTACACATGATATTATGAATCTCTATTGTTTTCCATACATAGATGAGGTCGAAAAGGTTCTGAAATGTGTTAATCCTGGTGCTGCCACTTACTGGCTTTGTGATTTTGAGCAAGTCATTCTGCCTCTCAGCATCTCCATTCCCATTGAAATATGATCTCTAAAGTCTTCCAGCTGACAATCCTCTAATAAGGGTAAATTGTATTATTCAGTGAACAGCGATCCTTTCCCATGCCTATGCTTTGTTTCTGCAGCTGGTTCTCTCTCTCTCTCTCTCTCTCTCTCTCTCTCTCTCTCTCTCGCTCTCTCTCTCTCTCTCTCGCTCTCTCTCTCTCTCTCTCGCTCTCTCTCTCTCTCTCTCGCTCTCTCTCTCTCTCTCTCGCTCTCTCTCTCTCTCTCTCGCTCTCTCTCTCTCTCTCTCGCTCTCTCTCTCTCTCTCTCGCTCTCTCTCTCTCTCTCTCGCTCTCTCTCTCTCTCTCTCCCTCTCCCCCCCCCTCTCCCTCTCTCTCCCCCCCCCTGTTCTGAGCATGATCTGGTTGTGGCTGTGCCTCAGCTTTCCAAATCCACCAAACCCTATCTCTTGAAGTACTACCACATACCAAGTGACTTTGGTGCTAGAACCTTCCAGTCCTAAGCTCCACTTGGTCACTTGAAGGTATGTACATCTACCTACTGTGAGTGAGAGTTCTGAGGGCCAAACCTCAAGAAAGATAGGATGGACCTAGCAAACAACAGCTAAAATAAGGGATTCTAGGGAGAGTGAGGAAAGAAATGGTCAGTATCAGAAGCCAAAGTAAAAAAAAAAAAAATGGAACCCTAGGCTAGAGTAGGCTGAGAAGGGACATAATCAAAATCTGTAATCCTCGATTCTGCTCCACAAGCATAAGGCACTGTGTGCTAGGTGCTGGACATCCTAAGATAGAAAATGAGTCGGTCCCTGGCCTTAAGGAACTTACATTCTAATGAGCACAGGGACTATTTAATTTTTTATCATTGTATCCCCAGCACTTAGCAAAGTGACTAGCCCATAGTAGTACATTCATGTTGATAGATTGATAATGGAATAACATGTATCCATATTGGTAAATGCAAAATGCATGCAAACTAACAAGAATTGTAATGGGGGGGTGCTACTAACAATAGGGGGAAATCAGAAAAAACCTTAATAAAGTGAGGTGGCTGAGCCTGACCTTTGGGTTCCAAAAAACAAAGGGGGGTAGGGAGAGCATTCAGACATGGGATGTGAGGAGGGTCAGCTTTTTCAAAAGCCCAATGATGAAACAGAATGCTTAGGAGCATCAAATGGGCCAGCCTGACTGAAATGTAGAGTGTGTATCAGCATCATAAAAACACCAAGATTAAGGTGATCTTTGCCCATTTGACAAACCCTAATAGGGTTAACAAACACAACAAAACTTGAACAGGTAAGTTTAGGACACAGAAAAGGAAATCTTCCTTCACACAACTAGTAATTAACTTGTCCAACTTGTTACCTCATCCTCACCCTCAAGAAGTAGGATAAGTAGGAAATGTAGGTGGACTCTAAAAAGCATTCAGGCAAATTTATGAATGACAGAGCCATATTCTGGATTTTCCCCAAAACCTTTAAGGTGATTCTGGGAAAGAATCAACCAGATTCACCTGTGGGGCCACTTTTAGCAACAAACACTGGGTTACCCAGACCTTGGGTCTAAACCAGTATGGCAACTACTGTGTTTTAGTCTTTCAGGAGCCAGCAGACATCATTTAGACCTTTATTCCAGCAATAGCTTACTAATACCCTTCTTTGCCTCAGAAGGCTAGATATGGACAAGTAGCTCTCCTGTTGATAATAGCCAATAAGAAGCAAAAAAAAAAAAATGTTGATTTTCCATTTCCTTTCCATGGCCTGGTTGAACTATTGCATCATCTGCTGGGAAGTCTCTCTCCTTTTCCAAATACTTAGCTTGTTTGTAACCTCCTCCTTGCCCCTGAAACACCTATCTCTGAGCCTTCATTCCTTTCATGAGCCTAACCTTTCAAGCTACTGAGCAAACAAAGCATGTCCCATCTAGCCTCAGTTTGCCAGTTACAGTTTGGCCCCTAGCCCCTTCCCAGTGTTTCCCAACTTGTAAAAGGAGGGCTAAGCAAACATGAACCATAGGAAGAAATGGTTCTCAGGTAGGCGATTCCTGTTTTTATACCATTACAGTAAAAAGAGCTGTCCTTCTATGCAAACATATATGTATGCATATCTATGCCATTCATAATCATATTGCACATGTGTGTATATATCTGCATGCATGTATACACTTAGTGTCTATATGTTGTTTTCCCAAATGCCACATATATAAATTCTGCTGAGTTTATATCCATCCATACATGTATAATATGTATGTATATATATATGTATAAGGTAATTTCCTCAAATGCTATATATACATAAACGTGACACAGGTTCACACATTCACATATGTACATATGAGATCATTTTCTTAAATGCTATAGATTGCTGCATTTGCAAGAGCTGGGAAATTATTGTGCCTTCAGGTATAATAACTCACGTTTATACAGCACTTTGCAGAGCACTTTCTTCACAACAAATCAATGTAGTAAGGAGCACAAGTATTATCTCCGTTTTACAGGAAACCAAGGCTCAGAGGTCAAGTACCTTGTCTGTTGTCACACAGCATGTGGCTGGTAAGGAGGGGAACAGACTCCTGATTCCAAGCTCATTAGACTACCCTTCAGTGCCTCAGTTTACTTTGCAGGTATTTTCTGCCAATAAAAGAAGACAACATGACATGGAATTCCTGTGCTTTGACCAAGTCGACATCTGCTCATTTTCACACAAATATCTCAAGAAGTGCTGACCCTTCTGGGTCTCAAACCAGGGCTGATGCTCAGGGTTCAGTCTGACTCTGGCAGGGGCACTGCAATGTCGGCTTCAGGGAATGCCCTTGGGAATCTCATTAGATGAAAGTTCAAACCATCTAGACCGCGTCCAGCCGGAACAAGAATCCTCCTACTACAAGTCTGACATAGGATCATCCTTCATTTTAAAATTCCTAAGTGAAGAGGAATCCACTATCTTTTAAAGAAACCACATTTGGATAACTAATTGTTAAAAAAGATTTTCTTTCATGCCTCTCTGCAACATCTACCTCTTTCCTCTAGGCTTGCCTTTAGGGTTCAAGGAAAACAAGGCTAATCTCTCACAAGACAGCCCTCCACATACCTGAAGATGACTCTCAAGCTTCCTCCCTTCCCTTTCCCTTCCCTTCTTATCCAAGCTAAATATTCTCAGGTTATTTTCCCCACTGATCTTCATATAGCATGGTCTCAAGGTCTTTCACCATCCTGGTCACCTTCTTCTGGATACTCTTCAGATGATTAATGTTTTCCTAAAATGGGTCGCCTAGAACTGAACACAACAGTCCAGGTGTAGTCTGAGCAGGGCAGACCAGAGAGGGATTTTTACCTTCTTTGTTCTGGACAAAAGGGTTCTCTTCGTTCAGCCTGCAATAAATAGAGAGATCACCTCTTTTGGTTATTCATTGACTCATGGAATTTGCTGTGCACTAAAACTTCCTGCTCGAATAATACTAATAACATTTATGTAGATAGTAGTTTGGAGTTTGCAAAGCACTTTACAAATACTGTCCCATTTTATCCTCACTACAACCCTGAGAGGTAAGGGCTATTTTTGACTCATCCAAGGATTAAGTACAACCAATAAGAGTCTGAGGTTGGATTGGAACTCAAGTCTTCCAACTCCAAACTTTAACCACTGCACCACCTAGCTACCTATTATCTCTGTTATGTAAACAGCTGCTGAGTTATGCTTTTCTGACCTGGATTCTTTTGAACTTAAGTGTAAGACTACATTTATCTCTATTAAATTTCTATCTCATTAGATCTGGCCAAATGTTGTAGGGTACCAAGATCTATTTAGATCCTAACTTGATTATCCAATGGTTATTTCCCTCAAAGCCTTGTCATCTAGCAATTTGTATGCTAATGACTCCGCCATCCACACCCTTATGAGTTGTTGTTATTCAGTCATTTTTTAGACATGTATGACTCTTTGTGACCCCATTTGGGGTTTTCTTGGTAAAAATATTGGAGTGGTCTAGCTCATTTTACAGAGGAGGAAACTGAGGTAAACAGAGTTAAGTGACTTGCCCATAGCTAAGAAGTATCTGAGGTTGGATTTGAACTCAGGAGTTCCTGACTCCAGGCCCAGTGCTCTCTGCACTGCACTACCCAGTTGTCCTTGGCCTTATCAAAGTCACTGATAAAAATGTCAAGGCATCGGCATTGACTAGGTGGTGTAGTGGAGAGTGCACTGGGCTTGGAGTCAGGAGGACCTAGCTCTGACATATATTGGCCTTGTGACCCTGGTCCCTTCACCTCGGTGCCTTAGGCAACTCTTTAAGACCATAAATTAAAGAGAATGTGCTGACCTGAAGGTGAAGGAGTTCCCTATATCAAGAAAATCACAAAACCAGTTCCTGTCATTATCATTATCATCATTGTTGATGCTGCTATGACATTTAACTTGGTAGATTTTGTATACACAATTTTATCTCTAACTTTTCATTTTGACCTGAAATCTCTTTTGACGATGGCAGCTAGTTGGTGCAGTGGATAGAGCGCTGGGCCTGGAGTCAGGAAGAGCTGAGTTCAAATCCAGTCTAAGATACTAGCTATGTGACCCTGGGCAAGTCACTTAACCCTGTTTGCCTCAGTTTCCTCATTTGTAAAATGAGCTGGAGAAGGAAATAGCAAACCACTCCAGTATCTTTGCTGAGATAACCCCAAAAGGAGTCATAAGAGTTGGACATGTCTGAAAAGCAACCTCTTTGACTCCAGATATTTATATTTTTACCATTTTTGTTAGATGAACTCCATCCCTTGTCAAGAGACTACCATTACTATATTTTAAGATGTGATCATTTGTTAACCAAGGTAGTAGTCAGGGCTTCTTAGGATGACACACAAACAGCATGTGCTTTGTAAATATATGGGGATAGAGGTGGTCTGAGTCACTTCGAGTTCCATTTCAATTTATCAAAATACTTATGGACGTGGTTGAAGGGCATGAGAATCAGCCTGGTATCCTGGAAAGATACTAGGTATACTGAGTTTGTTTCCTAGCCCTGCCACCTAGTAGTCACAGGAAGATAAATATCTAGTGGTCATCATTATCATTATCCCTTTTCTTATTTGTACAATAGAAGTAACCCAGCAGTCCAAAAAGCATTTTTTTAGCCAGTCAACTGACATTTATTAGGCATCTACTATATGCCAGGCACCATGTTAAGCACTGTTTGTTAAGCTTTACTACCCAACTCATAGAGTTATGAGAAATAAGGTAATATCTATAATGGCTAGGAGTCAGGGACCCTGGTTTCAAATCCCAGATGTGTGGGATTTGAAATAGCCACTTGTCAGCTATGTCACTAAACTCCAAGCTTAATTTTACTCATTGGTAAAATGAGGCAGAGGGTCAGGGGGATAGGTCTGGAAGATTTTTAAGTTTCCATCTAGCACACACATGTGTACACATGCAAACACACACAAACACACATGCCAGAAAAACTTGGATGGTTTGTGATGAAAGCATTAGGTATAGCCCCATGGAAGGCTTTGAGGAGCAAATCAAAGCATTCTTCAAAACTAACTCAGTGTCATATACTGTTACATACCTCCTATAAGCACTTCTATCCATTCTACCCCATGACATCCCATTTTGTTATACAAAGTTTTCTCTTTTGGACACACATAATCATTAATATATAGCTAACGATTGGCCATTGAAATCTTCCATGTAGAGGTGTTATAATTTTGTAATTGATAATTTTATAATTTTTGTAATTTTTTTATAATTTTAGCTAACACAGGGCCAATGGGGCTTTATCCAATGGTATAAACAAAGAAGGAAGGCACTTCCTTTTCCCAAGGCATTAACATTGGATGGAGGGGGAGCTACAGGGATAACAAGACCAAGGTCCTGCCACATCAAAATTGACTACCTGGGGCCTGTCTTCCCCCACCACTGCACTAGCAAACCACCCAACAGTGGCAGACTGCTTGCATACACCCTGGCCTGAGCATGTGTACCACGTGAGATACCAGGGTCCATCCCAATGGCAACATATGCTAGCCTTAGGGGGTCTCAGGTGATTATGTTCCTTCCTCTCCCCTCAGCTCCAGTGAATTTGCTTCACGTGCCAAAATTCTCAGTTTTGGCTCTGGTCCTGTAAAACCTAGATGCCTAACAGGTCTTATTATCTTCATCCTATCCCTACTGTATGCATTTATTTACTCTAAAGTGGTATATAAAGTGTAAGCTGAACTATGGCTTACCAGAAAGAGTGCTGGAGTGTGCATAAGAGTTAAGAGATGGCAGTTTTAGTCTAGACTATCATTAACTTAATATGTGGTCATGCAGAAATGTGTGACCCCGGGCAAGTCACTTAACTTCGTCTGCCTCAGATTCCTCAACTGTCAAATAGGGATCACAATAACACCTCCCAGGGTTGTGAGTTCTCAAAAAGCCTAAGTTGACTTATCTATAAAATGGGGTTATGATGCCTATCCTGCATACTTCACAGAGATTTTATGAGGATAAAATGAATCACAATGAATATCAAAGTGCTTTGAAAAGTTAAAAGCTGTAAACTTATGTAAGTCTGTTGACAGTTTAGTGATCAGCTTAGCCTGGGCTAGATGGGTCTGACTGAACATTTTTCACCATCAGGCTGCTCTGAGGCATCACCATATGGGAGGTAGAGTACTGGATTTTGTTTTGGGAAGACCTGGATTCAAATCCTGCATTCTGACATTCCACCCAGTCAATGGGCAGATCATTTAAACTTCCTTAGACTCAATTTCCTCATCTATAAAATGAGAATGATCATAGAGTATCTTCTTCACAAGACTGTTATCAGGCACCAAAGAGATAAAGTACTTTAAAAGCAC
>NW_020954655.1:1445248-1454402 GCF_900497805.2 Vombatus ursinus
GTTGAGACTCAATTTCCTCATCTATAAAATGAGAATGATCATAGAATATCTTCTTCACAAGACTGTTATCAGGCACCAAAGAGATAAAGTACTTTAAAAGCACATTGACGATCTTTAAAGGAACCATATAAATGTTAGGTATTATTAACCAGTAAATAGACTGTAAGCTCCTTGAGGGCAGGGATTGTTTGTCTAGTTGAATGCTAGCAGGCACAGAGGATTGGACCTAGTGTCAAGATAGACCTCAGTTCAAATCTAACTTCAGACATTTACTAGCTGTGCAACCCTGGGTGGACACTGAACCTCTTTTGTGCCTCAGTTTTCTCCTCTGTAAGTGGGGAGAAGAGGAAGAAAACATTTATATGATACCTGCTTGCGCCAGGCACTTTATAATTATTTCTTTTGATCCTCACAACAATCCATAGAGGTTGGTGCTATTATGATCCCAGTGTTATATTTAAGGAAACTGAAGCAGACAGTGACCTGCCCAGGGTCACACAGTTCTGAGGCAGGATTTGAACTCATCTTCCTGACTTCAGGTCCAACACCCTATCCACTGCTGCTGCCTAGCTTGAGGATACTTACAGTACTTTATGAGACTAAAATGAGAGAGTATCTTAAAGCCCTTTGCAAATCTTAAAGTACTATATACATGCTTGCTATTATTATTTTTGCATCCCTAGCAAATAGCACAGTGCCTTCTACCTAGGAGGCAATTAATACATGCTTGGTAAATGTCTTGTTGTGCTGTTGAATAGATCGTGGTGCAGAGGTCATCTTTATTCTGTGAAGTCAAGCTCATTTTTAAACTCAAAAACAAATGACTCCCCACCTGTTGGCCAAGGTCAGTAGACCAGAGATGGGGGACATGCAGCTGTTTCTGCCCAGCAGGAAAGGAAGCAAAGGCAGAAGGCACAAGAATTGCTTCAGACCTCCCCTTTCCTGATTTCATCGACCTGGAATTAGCTTTTGTGCATATACACACATCTTGTCCCTGCTTTCCCCCACCTCCTCCAACTGGGGAAAAAGAAACCCATAGGCAAGTCCACAAACACCCAAAGTCCTATTCCAAACTGCAAGACTCAGTTTGACGTATTTGCCACCAGTCTTGATAGGCACTGTACTAAGGGGCCTGGAATTAGTAAGGGTATCTTTTTTTCCAGGATGGTTCATGAAATGTAAATCATTAACTTTGTGTTTGAACTTGGATTTATGTGAGTCGAATTTAATGTCTTTATGTCTATAGCCATTAAGAGCTAAGAGGCTGTTCATACACACCCTGCAGTTGGTTCATTCATTCATTCAGCAAGAATTCATTAAACACCTACTATGTGTAAGATATTTTGATAGTGACTTGAGCTTACAAAAATGAAGTAATCCCTGCTGTGAATAAACTGAAACTCTTGAGGGGAGTGGGGTGGAGAAGGGGGAAGAATAACACAAATAATTTTTAAAATTACATATGTACACTATACACACATGTGTGTATGTGTGTGTGTGTAAAATGCAAAGTCATTTCTGGTGCTAGGGGTGTAAAGAGTGAGCTGTAATCCTGCCGCTTGCTGTCTGCTCCTCTCCATCACAGCATATAAAATGAAAGAGCTGGTCTAGAAGGTCCCTTGGGTCCTTTTCAGCTCTAAGGTCCAGGAGAGACTCTGCTATTTCCTCCGAGGAGGACGGCAGCACCGTTATCCCTCCCGTCCAAACCAGCGACAAGAAACCATAGCCTGTCCAGATAGAAATCTGCCAAGGGCCAGCCAGCCAGAATGGATTTGACACAAAATTCAGGAGTCTTGTAGAAACGGGCCTTTGCCTGGGAAGCTTTGGAATACCGCTGTGTGTGACTGGGTCATTGTTTCCAAAAGGAAGGTGGTCTGGGAGGTTGGGGGCGCGGTGCGGTGCGGGGAAGAAGAATGAAATAAGAAGAACGCAGCCAGTGATCGCCAGGAAACAGAAAGAAGTCACAGATTTCTTCCCCACGCAGCAGTAACGTAATGGGTCTGTCTGCTGGCCGGGCCTGGGTTGCAGTCACCTGAATGCTGCGGGTGCGGGCGTTCGGAACAATACGTGCAGCGCGGGTACAGACAAGCGGGGCGCCGGTTCCTTCCAGACTCAACCTGCCTTGTGTTCTTTGCCACTTACATGCCATTTCAGTAATAGGCCTTTCAGGAGAAGGTGCTATTTTCCACTGAAAAACCCAGGCAGCAAGCGAAACCATTAGCATAAACGGAGGTTGGGTAATAATAGTAGTGAATTTAGAGGCAGAGCTCGGGGATTTCCTATCACTAGGCTTCTAGGGGTGACTGGAGATCTCTCCAGGGAACCAAATGGCCAGTGCAGCTGGCCGGATCTCGGGAGTCCCGGGGACAGTGTGTGGCAAAAAGTGTGCCCAGCTTGGGGCTTATTATGCCTTTTACCTAGCAGCAGGAGCAGCAGCAGGGCATAAAAAATAGGGAAAGTCAGAAAGCCTTAAAGGCGAAAAGAGTTGGGTTCGAGACTTGCCTTGGAAAAGTACTAGCTGAGACTCCCTGGGCAAATCATTTAACTGCTCGGTGTCCCTTAGGTAACCAAGGAGGGAAGCATTTATTCAGTCCTGATATATCCCAACCACAGTGCTATGAGCTTTACAAATATCTGTTATGATCCTCATAACAGTCCTGTTTGGTAGGTGCTATTATTATCCCCATTTTACAGTTGAGGAAACTGAGTCAGACAGCAGTTAAGTAACTTGCCTAGGGTCATGTAGTTAGGAAGTATTTGAGGTAACATTAGAATTCAGGTCTTCCTGACTCCAGGGTCGATTCTCTATCCTAGCTGTTTCTAGGAGTTATTGATTACTTGCTGATCAGCTTTTCTGGAGGGAGTTTCCACACCGGATCTGAAGAACCTTGGAGACAGGATCATAGGATCATAGCACTGAGAGCTGGAAGGATATACTTCCTTCCATTTACTTCCTGTGTCACCTCTGGCAGGTCATTTATCCTTTTGGGAGCCTCAATTTCATCTACCAAATGAAAGGGGTTTGGCATAAAATACCTCTGAGTTCCCTCCCAGCTGTCCATCTGTGGTCTTGTAACCCAGCAACTAGTTATTCTAGGGGTTTTTAATGTTTTTGTGAGTGTCATAGACCACTTTTACTTTGTGGTGAAGCCTGCAGACCCCTTCTCAGAATAACATTTTCAAATACATAAAATGCAATAAATACAAGAACAAAAGAAACCAACTCTATGGAAATACAATTATCAAAATATTTTTAAGAAAACACGTCCATGGCTCCCAGGTTAAGAACTCCTGGTCTAGTCTAATCCCCTCATTTTACAGTTGAGGAAACTGAGGCTGGAAGATTTACTCAACTACCCAGTCCACAGTCACCCAGGTAGTGCAATGGTAGTGACAGGGTTCAAATCTAGATTCCTTTGCTCTAAATCTAGTCATCAAAATCACAGGTCCAGATCTTCCACTAAAAGGTGGTATAGGAGACCCAGCAAGAGTTATGCTGAATTGTACATTTGGTGAGGCAGAAGGTGGGATGCAGAAAGAAGTCAATTCTTTTCTTCACACCCAGTCTCTTAGCCTTGGACAAAGGTCTGAAAGCAGGGCTAAGGCAATATTTTTAATGACCCTAGAAATAATGGATGTTGCAGCTAGGTGGCCCAGTGGATAGAGCACTGGGCCTGGAGTCAGGTAGACTCCTTGAGTTCAAATCTAGCTTCAGACATTTACTAGCTGTATGACCCTGGGCAAGTCATTTAACTCTGTTTGCCTCAGTTTCCTCATCTATAAAATGAGGTGGAGAAGGAAATGGCAAACAACTCTAGCATCTTTGCCAAGAAAACCCCAAATGGGGTCATAAAGAATCTGACATGACTGAAAAATGACTGACTTATAAGAAATACTGAAAACTTTCTTCATTTTCCTTCTTCCCTCTGAACCGTGAAGACTTAAACCTCTGTTTCTCTCTTTTCTCTGGTTCTAAGAGGTAGAATAAGAAGAATTTGGCATGACATTTTATAGAATTGCTTCTCTATAATGGGGCAGCTACTAATTTCCATAAAGGAAAGAAGGAAAATATCCTAAATCAGAACTGTCAGCCTTGCACAGTTTGCTAAAGAAGGCTAGAGAGGCAGACATTTTACACTGCATCCTGAAAGACTAACTTTTCAGTGGAGCAAGCACTGGTTCTGCAGTGAGAGGTGCTGGGTTCAAATCCCACCTCTTATATTACTTCCTTTGTGACATTGAGCAAAGTTACTTCCCTTCCCTGGACCTCGGTTTCTTCATCTGTAAAATGCCAGGAGTAGATTAGATGACACCTGAGTTCCCTTTGAGCTCCAGATCTAAGATCATATGATTCTAATTAGGGGTTTCTAAGACCAGGATAGGGGAAATTTCTCATGTTTGGAACTCTGATTCTCCATCCCCCTATCCCGCCTCCACATTCTCCACTTGGGTTGGGTAGAGTGAAAAGAAGACAAGGTAAATATAAAAATCAAGTTTCCTTATCTCTGAGCCAGTAGGACAGTGTCATTTTGAAGAGGAGGAAGCAGAAACTCCTAGAGGGGAAATGACTTGTCCACAGTCCTACAGCCCAACAACCAGCCAAGAAGTAGTAGTAGTAGTACTAGTAATAGTAATAGTAATAGTAGTAGTAGTAGTAGTAGTAGTAGTAGTGGTAATAGTAGTTAACATTTATATAACACTTACTATGCACCTGTGCTAAGCACTTTACAATTATTATCCTCACAACAACACTGGGATGCAGATGCTATCATTAACCCCATTTTACAGACGAAGAAACTGAGGCAAACAGTGGTTAAGTGGCTTCCCCAGTGTCACATAGATAGCAAGTGTCTGAAGTCAGATTTGGATTCAGGTCTTCCTGACTCCAGGCTCAGTGTTCTATCCACTGCACATAATAGGTGTAACTGTGCACCTATTAGTTGTATTTTCATTCCGTCTTTCATCCACTTATTCAACAATCTGCTATAGCAAGACACCATATGCCTTGCGCTGAGCAAGGTAGTGAAGAGGATGTGGAAGAACCATAAGTCCTACCTCCACCTTCTAGGAGCTTATACTCTAGTTGGGGAGGTAGAATTAATGGACATTCATTCATTCAAAATCTATTCAACAAACACTTATTAGGTAGGTTTGAGGGAAGAGAGAAGAGAGGGCAGAAGTTTATAAAGTCTTTTCCTTATCAAGGTTATTGAAGGTTACATGATGCAGTTAGCAAATAGCATGAGAGAGTGTGGTTGTTTATCCCTGTGTGGCTGTAGAAGCCATGTGCCCAAAGGAGAAGCAGATCAGCTTCATGATGAAGATCGCCCGCTAAAAGAGGCGCCCCGGGCTTGCCTGGCAGGCTCAGTAGGAGTCATGTCCTTCCTTCCTCTAGGAGAGAAGAATTTGACCATCTCTTCCCATTACGTGAAAGCCAAGGTTGAGGGCCTGCCGTCAACTTCAAGTTGTCTGTTCATATCCTGTGGAAATTTACAGGCCTTTCAACATGGAAAAATACAAACATTGAAGCTTAAAACTTAAGACCAAAGCACAGGCCCCAACACCAAAAAAAACTTTAGAAACAGCTATCGTAGTTGTTTCCCCAACGTAAACCTCCCCAACACTTAACACAAGGCAGTGCTATGGCAAGTCCTCAATAAGTGTTTGTAGAAATGAATGGAATTGGAAGTGCTGGATATGCAAATAGAGACCCCCATTCAAACGAATCTCCGCTGTGCCCCTTCAATGTCTCTGGACCTCAGTTTCCTCATCTGTAAAAAGAAAGGATTGGATTACATGACCTGTAAGGTCCCTTCTATTTTAAAGTTTATGAATCCGTGATTCCCTTCCCTATCCCCCAGTCCAAGGCACTCCCACAGCAACATATTGCCTCCACTAGAGGTGTTAAGGAAAAGTTGAACTATGGTGGCCACCATTGGTTTGTTTAACAAGGGAAGGGCAGCTACAGCTTCTTCTCTAGGTATGGCAAGTGACTTCAATAGAACCCAGTGAGGAAGTCCATTGACTTGTGGATGCCAGGGCTGGCACTATTAACAGCGAGACCATGCCAATGTATGTCTCCCAGTCTCAGCAGAGCTGAGAAGTACAGGTGTCAGTTAACTCTAGAATGCCAGGGAAACTTCCTCACTTCCACCTCTGCACTTTTCACTTACTACTTCCTCTGTGGCCCCTTCCTCTGATTGGCTAGTTCTTCCCAGAAGCTCCATTTTTTTTTTTTTTTGAGGAAAACACCCACGGTCCCTCTCTAGGTTGCACTCCTGATTATTCAGATTTTCTCTACTATTCATTCCTTCCTTTCAGGTAAGTCTCACTTCCTGCCCTGCATCCTTTAGCTCCTTTTTTTTGCCTTGTCTTCTGTTATTAGAATGTAAGCTTACTGAGGTCAGTGAATATATTTCTGCTTATATTTTTATTCCCAGCTTAGCATGGTGACTGGCACATAGTGAACTCTTAATACATGCTTTTTGACTTGACTCTGACTCCCAAGTCCAGCAGATTTATTCCTCACAAGAGTCCTATGAGAGATAACTCAGAATCTGACACTTATAGTATCTGAGGCTCTTATCTACAATCAACATTCAACTTTGTCAACCCCCTTTTCCGGCTTCCCTTAAATCCACTATCACCAAGGCAACAGAGGCAGGGCTAGGACTGGCTGCCTAGCAACAATGCCCCCAGCCCACTTAGGACCATAGGGTTTTTAAATTGGAAGAGACCTTAAGGACAGAGTATCTGCTATTACTCACACATGACATTCCAAGTTCCATCCAGGCATCTTTGTACTTTCCTGATTCCCTCCCCTCCTCCCAGCTGCTATTGCCCCTCCTCCCCAAAACCTTGACCTTGCACTTATTTTGAAAATATCTATTGTAGACATTTGCTTATGTACATGTTATCTCCCACAATAGAATGTAAGCTTTTTTTTTTTTCTCTTTTTGGTGAGGCAATCAGGGTTAAGTGACTTGCCCAGGGTCACACAGCTAGTAAGTGTCAAGTCCCTGAGGCCGGATTTGAACTCAGGTCCTCCTTACTCCAAGGCCAGAACTCTATCCATTGCACCACCTAGCTGCCCCAGAACATAAGCTTTTTGAGGGCATGCCCTGTTTCATTTTTGTTTTTGTATCCCCAGCCACAGTAGAAAGAATTCTGGGCTTGGAGTCAGGAAGATCTGAGTTCAAATTTGAACTCAGATCCTTATGAGTTATGAGATCTCTAGTGAGTCACTTAACCTCTATTTGCCTCAGTTTCCTCAACCATAAAATGGGGGTAATAACCTATTTCCCAGGGTTGTTTTTGTAAGTATTCTTCTATTTCACTTAAATTGTCAAATTCATTGGCATATAATTGGGCAAAATAACTCCTAATAATTGCTTTAATTTCATTGTTATTAGTGGAGTATCCACCCCTTCCATTTTTTAATGCTAGTGATTTTTTCTTTTTTTTTAAACTGTATTAGCCAACATTGTACACAGTAGTAACAATATTGTATAANTTTCCATTTTTTAATGCTAGTGATTTTGTTTTCTTTTTTTTTAAACTGTATTAGCCAACATTGTACACAGTAGTAACAATATTGTATAATGATCAACTCTGAATGACTTATCTATTCTCAGTAATACAATGATCCAAAATAATTCCAAAGGACTCATAATGAAAAATGCTACCCACCTCCAGAGAAAGAACTGATGGAGTCTGAATGCAGATTGAAGCATGCTTTTTTAACTTTATTATTTTGGGGTTTGGGGACTGTTCTTTCTTTTGCAATGTGGGTCACATGAAAATGTTTTGCATGGTTGCATATGTGTAATCTATATCAAATTGTTTGCCTTCTCAGAGAGGGGAGAGAGAGAGCAAGAATTTGGAACTCAATTTTTTTAATGAATATTAAAATTTTTTGTTTACATGTAATTGAGAAAAAATTAAAATTAAATAAAAAATTTAAAAACACAAAAAAATCATATTAGCCAAATGATTTATCTATCTCATTGGTTTTTCCATAAAACCTACTCCTAGTTTTTTTTCTTAATTCAATAGTTTTTTACATTCAATTTTATTAATTTCATCTTTAATTTTTAGGATTTCCAATTTGGCGTTTAATTGGGGGTTTGTTCTTTTTCTAGTTTTTTTTAAATTGTGCACCCAATTCATTGCTCTGCTCTTTATTTTATTGATGTAAACATTTAGAGATACACATTTTTCTCTGATTACTGCTTTTGCTGCATCCTATAAATTTGGGTGTATTGTCTCATTATTATTATTCTCTTTAATAAAATTATGTATTGTTTCTGTGACTTGTTCTTTAACCCACTAATTCTTTAAGATTAAGTTATTTAGTGTACAATTAATTTTTAATCTGCGTTTCCATGGTCCTTTATTAAGTGTTACTTATTGTATTATGATCTGAAAAGGATGCTTTTAATATTTCTGCTTTTCTCCTTTCATCTGTAAAGGTTTTATCAATTTTTGTAAAGGTGCCATATACCACTGAGAAAAAGGAATGTTCCTTTCTATTCCCATTCAGTTCTCTCCAGATCTCTATCAAATCTAGCTTATCTAAGATTCTGTTTATCTCCTTGACTTTTTTCTTATTTATTTTTTTGGTTAGATTTATTTAGTTCTAAAAGGGAAAAGTTGAAGTCCCCCACTATTATACTTTTGCTATCTATTTCCACCTGTAATTCATTTACCTTTTCCTTAAAACTTTGGATACTATAGCATTTGTTGCATATATGTTTAGTATTGATATCACTTCACTATCCATGGTACCTTTTAGCCTAATGTAGTTTCCCTTTGAATCAAATCTATTTTAGCTTTAACTTTGTCTGAGATCATGATTGCTGCCCTCCCTTTTTTTTTACATTAGGTGAAGCATAATAAATTCTACTCCAGCCCTTTATTTTTACTTTATGTGTGTCTCTCATTTTTAAATGTGTTTCTTGTAAACAGTATATTGGTGGTTTCTGTTTTTTTTAATTCATCCTACTACTTATTTGTTTCATGGGTAAGTGCACCCTATTCACATTTAAAGTTATAATTCCTAGTTGTGTATTTTCCTCTATCCTATTTTTCCTCACTGTTTATCTGTTTATCCTTCTCTCTCTCTCTCTCTCTCTCTCTCTCTCTCTCTCTCTCT
>NW_020954655.1:1454465-1454947 GCF_900497805.2 Vombatus ursinus
GTCTCCCCCCCCCATTCCTCCTCAGAAGTCTAATTTACTTCTGACCACTGGCCTCCCCACCCCCCAATCTGCACATTCTTCTTAAAGTCCCTCCCTTATCCTATCCACTTGCCTTACTGTTTCTCTGTAAGTTAAGAAGACTTTTATATCTTAGTAGATGTATATGTTATTCCCTTTCCCAGTTCTGATGAGAGTAAGGTTCCCACACTACCTGCCCTCCATTTCCTTCTCCCCTCCACTATAACATTTCTTCCATTCATACCTCATTTGAATGAGATGATTTGCTCCATTTTGCCTCTCCCTACCCAACTCTATTTTTTAGGATCATCTCGTCATATTCAACTCAACCCCAAGCCTTCTGTGAATGTGTGCTCTTTAAAACTACCCTAATAATGATATCATTCTTAAGAGTTACAAATAAGGGCAGTGAGGTGGCACAGTGGATAGAGCACTGGTCCTGAAGTCAGGAGGACCTGAGTTCA
>NW_020954655.1:1455026-1469334 GCF_900497805.2 Vombatus ursinus
TTAAATCCCTAATAATTAATCTTTCATGTTTACCTTCTTATGTTTCTCCTGATTCTTGTAAGTCAAATTTTCTGTTCAGTTCTGGTCTTTTCCTCAAAAATACCTGAAAGTCCTTTAATTCATTAAATATACATTTTTTCCTTTGCAGGTTTATACTCAACTTTGCTGAGGAGGTTATTCTTGGTTGTAAACCAAGCTCCTTTGCTCTTCAGAATATCATATTTCATGCCTTTCAGTCTTTTAATGTAGAAGCTGCTAAATCTTGTGTTATCCTAACTATAACTCCATAATATTTAAATTGTTTCTAGTTGCTTGTAATAGTTTCTCTTTGACCTGGGAGCTTTGAAACTTAGCTATAATATTCCTATGAATTTTCATTTTGGGATCTCTTTTAAGCACTGATTAGTAGGGTTGTTTTTTTCAATTTCTATTTTACCCTCTAGTTCTGAAATGTCAGGGTAATTTTCCTTTATAATTTCTTGAAGTATAGTGTCTAGGCTCTTTTTTTTTTAATCATAACTTTCAGGTAGTCCAACATTTCTTGTGTTATCTCTCCTCAATCTGATTTCCAGGTCAGTTGTTTTTCTAATGAGATATTTCACATTCTCTTTTATTTTTCATTCTTTGGATTTGATTTTATTATTTTTTTCTTTTAGTTTTGCTTTATTTTTACTTGTCATAACTTAAAAAGTAAAAATGGAACAACAGTATAGATATAAAATTATACTTAATGAGTTCACCACCTATATTTCAAAGGATTTCAACAATTTTTGTGAGTTTAACAAAAACACTAAAATTTGCAATTATTGGTCAAACATAAAATTCACAATTATGATCTTCATCCTGATGACCTTATGATATTGAAAGCATGTTAAGATATATCTAAAACACATTGATGTATCCAGTTCAAAACCAAGATTCATTTCTTCTAAGACAAACAGCTATTTGTTATTAGCAAAATGTCACTGTATTTATTCAGTCATTTTAACTAACATCTCCCCCTACCTCTCTGTAAATTATATTTATGAATATATGATGAAACAGAATAATTTTTAGACACTAAGCTATCTTATTATTACAGATTTATAACAAGCATTCTATCTTAACCTGACTGCATCTTATTTATGGTGGGTATTAGCCACAACCCAAAGAACTGCCCTTTTAAAGCTCTTCCAAGAACTCTTTTTGGGCATGTGACCATTTAACACTTTTCTTTGAAGCTTTACAAGTAGCTGTTTTTACTTCATTGTCTTCTGAGTTTGAACCCTAATCTTCTTTATCACTACAGTAGCCATCTATGGTTGAGTTCTTTCTCTGTTGCTTAATCATCTTTAATGACCTATTTCTTGGCTGTTAACTTTATTTTAGGGTCAGGCTCTGCCCTTGGGTTGTGGGGGATAATGTCTCAGGCTTCAGGTTTTTCATGCTGTTGTTTTCTGAGTTCTTTCTTGGGGTCTTTAACTTTTTGGTTCTTCCAGTGTTCTATAATCCAAAGCCAGGTGTGGTCACTGCTCCTTCAGCTCATGCCTTGGTCTATAAGTGACCTCAGGTGTCCCTCTAGAGTCCCTCAGGAGCCCCTCTAGAGACTTCAAGAGTCAGCTCACCACTCTGCCCTGGAACTGAAACCATGCTTTCCTGTTAGTAACTACAACCAGCAACACCCCTCCCCCACAACTCTGCAACAGCACTCATTTGCTTACCTCCTTGCCTGCAGCCACAGCCTAGGGCTATGTCTGGTCAGCACACCTAGGCCCCATGTCCAGCACCAGTGGAGGAACCTGCAATCTTCCCCCAGTTAGCTGCTAGACCCCAGCACTGTGCATGGGTATAAGTTCCTGAAGCTGAGTCTGCAGCCTCTACAGCTGTCCCTGGGCCTTAGCAGTTGACTTGGCAGTGTCTGCACTTTGCTCTGGCCTGACCACCACCACCTTAGGTCAGATCTTTTCTACCCTCTCACCAAGTTGTCTTAGGCTGAATGACTGCTTTACCTCCAACTTTAAATTATTTCTGCCACTCTAAGATTCACTCGGAGGCATTATTTTAAGTTATTTGGTTGGGGAGAGGGGATTTGGAAGAGTCATATAATTTCCTCTTTTATTCTGCCATCTTCCATGGCATTTCTTCTCTAGGCTAAATACCCCCAATTCTTCGATTGATTCTCATATGGCATAGGCAAAGGCAGTTTATCAAAGTTCTTCCTAAAATATGGCATCCAGAACCAAACCCATTATTCCACACATGGTTGGAATAAGACAGAGTACAGTGGGATTATGGCTTCCCTATTCCCACAAGTTATATCTCTCCTAATGCAGCCTATCACTCCTTTCACTGTGTTGGCTACCATATCAGTTAAGTCAGACTAAAACCACCAGATTTTTTTTTCCAGATAAACTACTTTCTCAATATGCCTTTCACAGTTCATACTTGTAAAATTAAGTTCTTGAAGCCCCCAGAGTTTTCCAGCTCCAAGTTTGGCATTCTTTATACTAGATTATACCAATTTTTCATATTGGAAAACATTGAGACAGAAGGTTGGGAGAAAGATTGGGGTCAGACCAAGGAGTGCCTTGAATTCAGTCAATCGACAAGTATTTATAAAGGGCTTACTTACCCTGTGCCAGGCATTGGGAATGTAAGCATCAAGAGTGAAACATTCTCCATTTACAATGAGTTTACATTCTACTGGAGAGATAACAAGTATACATGAAAATATATATACAGCACAAATATAGAGTTAATAAAAATAAATACATACAAAGCAGATCCCTATAACGTAGTCTGGGGGGAAGGGTATTAGAAAATGATGTCCAAGCTGCATCTGGAAGGAAGAGGTAAGGAGGGAATGCACTCCAGGCATGTGACTTAGCCAGTGCAAAGACCTGGAGGTGAGAGATGGAGTGTTATGTAAGGAACAGAGAGAAGGCCAGTTTAGCTGGATTGATAAGGTTGGGAGCAGGAGTAATGTCCAATGAGGCTGAAAGGCTAGTTTCACCCAAGCTAGTTTGGGGTCATGTTGCAAAGGGCTTTAAAAGCCAGAATGGGGAATCACATGATCACATCTGTGCTTAAGGAAAATTACTTTGGCAGCAGTGTATTGAATAGATTGAAGTGATGAAAGACGTGAAGTGGGAGGACCAGCTAAGAGGCTGTTGCAATGATCTAGGCAAGAGGTGATGAGGGCCTGAGCTAAGGTGGGGCTATGGGAGTGGAGAGAAGGGATCCAGATGCAAGAGATGTTGCAGAGGTAAAAATGACAAGATTTGGCAATTGACTTGATATTTGGGGTGGAGAGAGTGAGGAGCTGGGGATGATGCCGACGTTATGAACTTGGCAGACTGGAAGGATTGTGGTGCCTTTGACAGAAGTAGGGAAGTTTCAGGGGGGAGAGGTTTAGGGGTAAAGATAACGAGTACAGTTTTCTACATGAGTTTCTGATGCATTCTGGAGATTCGGACATGGCACACTTGTGTTCAGAACGTATTCAGCCCGTCTCCACTGCCATTTTTGGGTATACGTCTCCTCCTTCAAGTCCTCAGGTTCTATCATTATGTTATTGCTGTTGTTCGGTTATTTCAGTTGTGTCTGATTCTTTATGACCCCATTTTGGGGTTTTCTTGACAAAGATGCTGGAGTGATTTGCCATTTCCTTGTCCAGCTCATTTTACAGATGAGGAAACTGAGGCAAACAGGGTGAAATGGCTTGCTCAGCTAGTCACACAACTAGCAAGTGTCTGAAGCCGGATTTGAACTCAGGTCTTTCTGATTTCCAGTCCATTGCTCTGTCCACTGCACTACCCAGCTTCTCCTACCTTCATGAGACCTTTCCTAATTTCCCTAATTAAAAGCCCCACCCATCCCTCTTAAATCTTTCGGGTCACTCAGTTTGACCTCTTTTATGCACTTAGTTAATTCATAACTAGTATTATAAATCACAGGATTATAGGACCATAGATTGTAGGACTGAAAGAGAACTTAGGAAACATCTAGTCTAATATTCTCATTTTTTAAAGGAGGAGACTGGGTCTCAGAGAGGGGAGGTGTTTGGCCCAAAGTTCCAAATGTAGCAGAGCTAGGATTCCAACTCAGTTCATCCCTTTGATTCCGTGATAAGATTCCTGAGCATGGAGTCTACACCACTATCATTTTGTATTCTAGAAAAGTATCCAAGAATAAATGTATTCAAGTAAATGGATACCTAATACATATTTGTGGTAGGGAAAAGTAAATGGGGGATTGGTCAGCCAGGCAGTGCAACTGATGGTGCACTAGGCGTGGAGTCAGGAAGGCCAATCTTCCTGAGTTCAGATCTGGCTTCAGACACTTAGCTGTGTGACCCAGGGCAGGTCACTTCACCCTTTTCCCCTTGGTTTCCTCCTCTGTAAAATGAGCGGGAGAAGGAAATGGAAAACCACTGCAGTATCTTTGCCAAGAAAATCCCAAGCGGGATCATGGAGAGTCGTACTGAGCAACAACAACAAATGGAGAATAGGGGGCAGGAAGAGGTAGAGGAAGAACGTTGTGTACTGAGAAATGTCTGAAGAGTAAGGGAAAAAAGCATAAATAAAACTTTAAAAATACATTGAGAAGAATTCGTTTCTTGATTTAAAAAAATGTGAAAATCTGAAAAAAAAATAATGTGAATTGCATGGGATTCTGTGAGCCCGTGACTCAGTGGCTGGAGCGCCATCTGCTGGCCTGATCACATCACTGCCATTCACGAGGGTTCAGAAGAGTGAGTTACAGGCAAGGAGCTATTGCTGATAACCAGCATCAAGCTGATTACTTTCCAAAGTTGGACAAGCCTTGGCAGGTGGTTACACAAGACCAAAATATGATCATCTTCATTTTGTGGACCTATCCTTTTTTTTTTTTCAAAGTGCTTGTTTGCATCAGATTTCCCCAGATATCAGCATCATCAAAGGCAACACATACAGGTGTACTTTTCTTCATGCAACAATGAATCCAAAATAGCCATGTGGAAACAGGATCATATTTTCCCAAGAAAATATTGCTAGAGATAGTGAGAAGGTGGAATACAGGGAGTATTAAGGAGCAAGGAAACCTGGCTATGAATCCTAGTTGTGTCATTGATTAACTGTGGGCAAGTCACTTGGCTTTTCTAAGCCTCAGTTTCCCCAGCTGTAAAATGAGAGTGCAGGGAAAGGATCTGATGTTCTCTATGGTCTTGGAGTTAGGAAGACCTGAGTTCAAATCCGGTCTCAGACACTTACTAGCTGTGTGAACCTGGGCAAGTCACTTAACCCTGTTTGCCTCAGTTTCCTCATCTGTAAAAATGAGCTGGAGAAGGAAATAGCAAAGCAGTTTAGTATCTTTACCAAGAAAATCCCAAATGATGTCACAAAGAGTCAGACATGACTAAAACAACTTTCAGTTCCAGCATTTTAGGATTTTAGAGATTCTTTGCCTTTCTTTTCCCTTTTTCTCTATTCATACCATCCTAGTTCATATCATCTCCACTTCTTACCTGTAATATTGCACTAGTCTCCTTATCTCCCTGATTCAAGTCTATCCCCTTTCCAATTAGTCCTCCAAATAACTGCCAGAATGATTTTCCTAAAGCAAAGGTCTGACAGGTGCCATTCTTCTGCTTCCTATTACCTATAGGATCAACTACAAACTCTTCTGTTTGGTGGCATTTAAAGTCCTTTCTAGCCTTACTCCTCTTTCTCACTCCATTCTACGGTCCAGCCATATTGGTCTTCTTCCTCTTTCTCTCTTGCTGTGCACTCTGTCTTCCATCTCAATGATTTTCTTTTGACCGCCCCACATGCCTGGAATACACTCCCTCGATACTGTCTACTCTTAGAATTGAAAGTTTCCTTCAAAGCTTAGCTCAAGCCCTACTTTCTCCAGGACACCTTTCCTGTTCCTTCCCTGGTGGCTAGTGCCCCTCCGCCAAATTATCTTATATTTATTTTGCATATACCTCAATAGACTTTTATGTACATGTTGTCTCTCCTTATAGAATGTAAACTCCTTGAAAATAGACATTTTATTTTGCATTCCCGGAGTCCAGCACCGTTCCTGGCACATAATAGGAACCTAATAAATACTTAAGTCTTACTCTAGTACTGTACCCTCTGGAACCTCCCGTAACATAGTTAACAAAATCCTCTTCTCATTAGAACTCTTCCTTTCCGGTTCTTTCCATCTACTTCCACTCAGAAGTAGTCATCCCCCAGATGACAATGTTTCCCTAACTACTCTCTCCAGCCCTGGCTATGCTTTTTTTTTTTCATAGCTCTCATAAACTTGTTCCGGAGGGGAAGATGGAATACTTCTTAATCCTTTCTACTGTTTCTAAACTCTCCCTTTGTTGCTGTCACTCAGACAGCTCTCCTTTGAGGTTCCCCTTGGTTCAAGTTTATTACTCAGTCAAGCCCCTTGTCACAATTACCTACTAGCACCAATGGCATTCTTCTTCCTTTCTCAAGGAATTCAATAACCAGTTCACAGTCTTATTCTTTACCGCAACTCTTGCCCTTACAGTAAGGAGCTTCAATATGCATGCTGATACCACCAGAAACACTGTAACATCCCAATCCCTCAATCTCTTCAATTCCCATGACCTATTTTTCCCGCCTACTTCAGGTACACAAAGAAATGGTCACACCTTTGATCTCTTCCTCACCCAAAGGGTCCTGCTTCAATGAAGACTCCAACATTCCTTTATTGGATCATAATCTATCATACCACCTTTCTATTTCTTGCTCCTCCTAACTGCGTTCATTATTCTCACTAGGACTTTTAATTTCTCTTTCTTTCAGTACTCATTCAGGCTGTCCCTGGTATTTTAGCCTTATTTCTTTTCCTCTCCAATCTTGATCATTTCAACTTCACACTACTCTCTGCTTTCACACACTATACCTGATTATCCTATAAACATTCATGATTTCTCATTCCAACCCTATTTACTTCTACCTTTTCCACTCCTGTTCATGTGCTATTGAATTTAGCTGGAAGATATCACACAAAAAAGCCAACTGGGCCCACTCATCAGTAATGAAGGAACAAACAAACAAATAAATGTAAATCTATTTACTTCCACCTAATTGATTTTCTGTCCAACTTTTCATGAAGGTAGTTTAAAACCTATTCTTCTCCTCAAATCTCCCATGGTACCTTTCCACTCCAAATGAGAACTTCACTTCATAATTTACTGAGAAAATAGAGACCTGTGAACTCCCTCTTCTCTTCCCTGAAGTATAAAACCCTTTGATATTATCCCTCTTTGTCTTCCACTTAACTCCACTCCCTGATGAAGAGTGGCCCTTCTCTTTACCAACGTCAACTTCTCTAAAGATACTGTGGATTCCATTTCCTACTGTCTTCTCTAGCAGATTGCCTCCACAATCAGACTCCCTGTCTTTAATCTTCAATCTTTCCCTACCTACTGGTTCCTTCCCTCAGGCCTACTAGCATGCTCAAATGTCTCCCACCCTGGGAAAGACAAAACGAAACTCTTGCTGGAGCCTGCTGTCTCCTTAAAATATTATCTATATGTCTCCTTTTTCATAGCCAAACGCTAAGAAAGAACAAAAAAGACTATCTATTCCAGTTGCAGCCATTTCCTCTCTTCTCATTTACAATCCTTTATTATTATTATTATTATTAATTATCCCTTTATTTATTATCAACCCGTTGCACTCTGGCTTCTAATGTCATGACTCCACAGAAGCTGTTCTCTCCAAAGTTAGCAGTGATCTTTCAATTGCCAAGTCTGATGGTCTTTTTTCACTTCTCATTCTTCTGGAGCCCTTTGCAGAATTTGACACTTCTCCTGATTCTTTGTTTTTGTGACACTGGTCTTTTCCCACCTGTCTGACTACACCTTCTCAGTCTCCTATGCTAGTTTATCTTCCATATAATAGCCCCTGACTGTGAATATACCCCAAAGGATTGTCCTGGGCTCTCTTCTCTTCTCTCAATTAGTCATCTTATCAGCTGTCATGGATTTAATGATCATTTTTATGCAAATTACCCTCAGATCTACATATCTAACCTGTGTCCTTCCTGAACTCTAGTTGCATATCTCTAAGTATCTGATATTTTAAGCTAGATATCCCATAAACATCTCAAACTCAATATATCCAAAGCTAAATTCCTGACCTTTCCCCTTCAAACCAACTGAACTTTTGAACTGCCTTATTCCTCCACTATTCATCCAGTCATCTGCTTCAAAATCTTAGTGTTATCGTTCTTTCCTCAGTCTCTCTTATCCAATATTGAATTATTGGCCAAATATTATTTCTACATCCACAATATCTCTCACGTCCATCCTCTTTTTTCTGAATCTCATGGGTAACCATCCTAGTTCCAGCCCTTGTCATCTCTTGCCTGGACTACTACACTAGCCTCCTAATTAGTCTCTCTGCCTCACATCTGTCCCCCTCTCTAACCTATCTGCTACTTCCACCAAAGTCATTAGTCTAAAGTTCAGATCTGATCCTGTCACTCCTCCACTCAGCAAACTCCAGTGGCTCCCTACTGTCTGAAAGATGGAATGCATCTGTTTAGCTTAAAAAAACAATAACAACAATTTAAAACATTTTTTTCCTCAATTAATAGGAACAAAATTTCTCTTCCTCCCACTCAATGGAAAAAGAAAAAGAAAACCCTTGAATAACATATTTACATAGTCAAGTAAAACACATTCTCACAATGGCCATTTCTAAGAACGCATGTCTTAATCTGACCTTGAGTCCATCACCTCCCTATCAAGAGGTGAGTGGCCTGCTTTATCATCAGCTCTCTAGCATCATGGTTATTTACTGCATTGATCAGAGTTCTGGAGTCTTTCAAAGTTATCCATCTTTATAATGTTGTTGTTATTATATGAGTTGTTCTCTGGGTTCTTCCCACTTCACTTTGCCTCAGTTCATACATGTCTTTTTTTGTGATGGAAAAGAACTGAAAACTAACAATGGTGTTCATCAGTTGAGGAATGGGTGATCAAATTATGGTATTTGAATGTAATGGAATATTACGTTTAGCTTTTGATGCCCTTCATAACTGGGTGCTAACCTACCTTCCCAACCTGATTACATAAAACCAGTCTCTTTGCTGTTCCTAACAAAAAACACTATATCTACCACGCCTATACCTTTGCTCTGGCTATTCCCCATGCTTGAAATGCACACCCCTCACCCCCATCCCCCAACCTCTGCCACTTAGAATCTCTTAATTCTCTTCAAAACTTTTTTTCAAGCCAGCACCAGTTTCTATATGAAGACTTTCACACACACACAGAGGTATACACACATGTACACACAGACATGTATTTATACACATGTGTTGTTTCTGTGACATACCTATACGTGCATATGCATGTATAAGCATATATGTGTGAATATATGCATGTGTTTTATGTGTATATTATGTTTACATATGTATACATGCATATGTTTTCTTTCTTTCTATATTTATATCTATGTATCTATCTTTCTCTCCCCTCCCCCCAATAGAAGATGAGCTTGTTGAAGGTAGAGGTTATTTTATTTTTGTCTTTGTTTACCTAGAGCCTAGCATGGTGTCTGGCCCATAATAAGCACTTAATAAATGCTTGTTGTTTAGGGATATAAAATTTTCCCTAAGTACTATTTTGATTGCATCCTACAAATTTTAGTTTGTTGTGTCATTTTTGTCATAATCTTTAATGAAATTATTGATTGTTTCTATGATTTATTCTTTGACTCAACCATTCTTTTAGATTAAGTTATTTGATTACCAATTAATTTTTAATCTTTGCTAAAAGGCCCTTTATTGAATATAATTTTTATTACATTATGGCTGATAAAAATGCAGTTAGCATTTCTGTTTTCCTGTATTTGTTTGTGAGGTTTTTATTTCCTAGTACATGGTCAGTTTTTGTGAAGGTTTCATGCACAGCTTAGAAATAAGCATATTCCTTTCTTTTCCCATAAAATATTCTCCAGAGGTCTATCATAGCTAACTTTTATAATATTCTGTTCAGGTCCTTAACTTCTTGTATATCTGTTGCTACATTTATCTAGGTTTGAGAGAGGTGTATTGAGGTCCCTCACTTTTATTGTTTTACTGTCTATTGCCTTCTTTAAATACATAAGATTATAAGCAGTTTAGCCTTATTTAGTCCTTTATGATTTCTCACCCATGTTTACCTTTTGACACTTTTCTTGACTCCTGTGTTTGTATGTTAGATTTTCTACTCAGCTCTGATCTTTTCATCAGGAATGCTTAGATATCCTCTATTCCATTAAAGATTCATTTTTCCTTGTAGGATTATACCTAATTTTGCAGGTTGGTTATTCTTGGTTGTAAATCTGACTCCTTTGCTTTCTGGAATATCACATTCCAAACTTTCTTTTCTTTAAACTGGTGTCTGCTAAATTTTGTTGGATCTTGACTGTGACTCCTTAGTACTTGAATTCTTTCTTTCTGGTTGATTTTTTTCCTTGATTGAGGAGTTCTGGATCTTGGCTATAATATTCCTTTTAATTTGAGGGTTTCTTTCAGGAGGTGACTGGTGGATTCTTTCAATTTTTACTTTGTTCTCTGGTACTAAGATATCTGGACAATTTTCTTTTATGATTTTTAAAAATATGATATCTAGGCCTTTTTTTGGTACATTGATTTCAGGTAGTCTAATGATTTTTAAAATATTTCTCCTCAATCTGTTTTCCAGGTCAGTTGTTTTTCCTATGAGATATTTTACATTTTCTTCTGTTGTTTAGACTTTTGACTTTGTTTTATTTTTTCTTGATGTTTCATAGACTCATTAGTTTCCATTTGTTCAAATCCTTATTTTCAAAGAATTATTTTCTTCAAAAAAGTTTTGTACTTCTTTTTCTAAACTGTTGATTCTGTTTTCATATCTTTCTTCCCTAGCTATCTTCCTTTCCCATTTTTTTCTTCTGCTGAACTTATTTGATTTTTAAAATACCTTTTAAAATTAAAAACTTTTAAAAAAATAAAATAAATGGGGTAGCTAGGTGGCACAGTGGATAGAGGACTGGCCCTGGATTCAGGAGGACCTGAGTTCAAATAAGACCTCAGACACATAACATGTACTAGCTATGTGACCCTGGGCAAGTCACTTAACCCCATTGCCCAGAAAAAAAAAAAAAAGATTAAAAACTTTTTTTTTTTGCTTTAACTTTTCTAGGAATTCTTGTTGGCCTTGTGTCCAAGCTATATTTTTCTTTGAGGTTTTGCTTGTAGATGTTCTTAGGTTATTCTCTTCTTTTGTTTGTTCTTTTCTGGACTACTTTTTGACTTTTGATTTTGTTAGTGCTGGCCAATGCTCAATTCTAGAGGGATGTCTGACCTGAGCTTCCATCCTTTCACATGCTTCTGTTGCTTTCACAGTTCAGGCTGTGACCCTGCAAGCTCTCTGTGCACCTAAAGTGGTGTGACCTAAGCGCAGGGGATATCTGCTTATTGACCTCCTGGTCTGAGCTTTGCAAGTTCCTATCCCTGGTTTGGGTCTGTCCTTTTTTGAGAGTAGACTGCTGATGGATTCATTCACTGTTAGCCAGCTGGGAGGTTCTGCATGTTTGGAGTTACTAAACTATTGGCTCCTCTTTGGTTTGGGAATCCTGACTTGGCTATTCTACTGAAAGCTTATATGCTGGGCTAAAGGCTGGAACTGAATTGCCACTCTGCTCCCAGAATCAGAGCCACACAGCTACATTTATGAAACTTGTTCCTTGCTCAGTAAACAGCTAGGACCCACACTCATGACCTCATTCCTCTCTACTCTGTATCTGTGACCTAGGATTGGGTACTGGGTGACAGATCTGCCAGATAGCACCCATTCCTGAATCCATCAGTAGTTCAGCCCTGGTGCTTCCTGCCCTGGTGCCCTGTCTCAGCCCCCTTTCAGCCTCTGGGTGCTGGCATGCTCCCCACAATGCCATGCTCCTGGCCAGACCCCCATCACTAAGTCACCCTCGGCTGGGAAAAATGACTCATTGTGGCTTTTTTTAGATTTTCCCAAACAGAATTTGGTCTCATACATTTTCTAGATCATTTTGGAGAGATAGTACAGAGCTAGGCTGTGTACTTCTTCTCAGTCTGCCATCTTGATTCCAACATGTTTGTTGATTAAGTGACCAGAAACATCTTAGTTTTAAATTTCTCTGTCAGAAGAATTTTGTCAAGTGGTTAATGATCTATAAACTTAAGTGCACTAGAGAAGCTTTTATTTAAATGAAGCCCTCCCCCCATGTTTCTTTGAAGCCAAGAGTCCTTTTACAATATGAATCTTACCCTCTGATTTATCAGCTTTATTAATTCAGATTTACTGAGTTTTCTTTGAGCCAGCACTTGTATACAAACAATGAGAGGTCAGAATAAGATGAAAGGTATTGAAGTGTTTCTATGCTTAAGAGGGAGGAAGTGAATTGATTACTAAACGTAGAGAAAAGGATGTGGGATCAATCAGTCAACAAATAAACATTTATTAAGCACCAGCTATGTACCCATCCTTATGGCAGGCAACTAATGACGCAAAGACAAAAGAAAAACAGCACTTGCCTTCAAAAGGCTTAAAAAGCTAGTAAAAAGAGCCAGTCTGTATGTATATAGGTATACACAAAATAGATAAAATCTAATTTTGGGGAGGGTGGGTGAAGGCACTAGCAGCTGGGTGGATCAATAAAGGCTTAATGTAGAAGGTGCCACTTGAGGTAAGTCTTGAAGGGAGGAAGAATTCTAAGAAGTGGAGGTGAGATGGAGTATATTCCAGGCTTGAGGAAGAGCCAGTGCAAAATCTCAGAGATGGGAAATGAAGTGCCACATGTGAGGAACAGAATTGTTTGTCAGGACCATAGTATGTATGGAAGGGAGTAATGTGTATCTGGAGTCAAAGGACCCTGGGTTGAACCTCATTTCTGTTACTTTATGTTGGATAGCCATGGACAAATTATGTCATCATAGCTAACATTTACATGGCATTTACTATGTGCCAAGAACTGTGTTCAGTGGTTTATAATTATTATTAAATTAACATTATTAATATAATTAATTAATATTATTAAATAAATAATTTACAATTATTGTTAAAATTACAAATTTTCCTCTCTCCAGGCCTCAGTTTCTTCAGCTGTAAAATGGGGAGTTAGACTACATGATCCTTAGAAGGTCCCTTCTGGTTCTACATCTATGATTGTATGAACTCAGGAAATTTCTGGGAAGGATTTATTAAGGCATTTACCCTCCCATCTGATTGCACACCTCTGTCATTATTGGTAGTATGCAGCTGCAGAAACATCAGCAACATCCTCTTGTTTGTCAAAAATGTTATATTAAGCAGCTGATTATACTTAGAGATGACTGTGCAAAGAAAGGTCCCTTGATGATAATAGCTTTGTTGTGGTTGAACCATTTCAGTCCCGTCTGACTCTTCGTGACCCCATTTGGGGTTGTCTTGGCAAAGATACTGGAGTGATTTGCCATTTCCTTCTCCATAATGAGGAAACTAAGGTAAGCAGGGTTAAGTGACTTGGCTAGGGTCACACAGCTGGTAAGTGTCTGAGGCTGGATTTGAAACCAGGTCCCCCTGACTCCAGGGCCTATGCTCAATCCACCAAGCCACTTAACTGCCCCAATAATAATTCGCATTTGTATGACACTTTAAGATTTCTGAAGTGCTTTACAAACATTACCTCACAATCCTTACAACAACTCTGGGAGGTAGGTGCTATTATTATCCCCATTTTACAGATAAGAAAACCAAGGCACAGAGAAATGAAAGTAATAACTCAAAATTAAGCGGCTGTCCTGGGTTTTGAATTCCACTCCACCACGATTCCTGATTAGCTTTTTTCATCATACGGACATCAAATGAATTTTAGGGTAGAGGAGGAAAGGCGAATCCACAAATAGGAAGGCGTGAATAAGAGTAACAGAAGCAGTGGAGTGGAGCGTAAAACCCTGCAACGGAAGCCAAGAGGCCTGGATATGAGTCTGTGAGCCTGATGCAAGTCACCCTGGTTACAGATTCAGAGCAGGAAGAGACCTTAAGAAGTCATCAGGTTCAATTCCCCCCCCCCCCAATTTTGAAGTTAAGAAAAGTGAAGCCCAGAGAGGTTAAGTGATTTACCCAAAGCTCCGTGTCCAACACGCCTTTGAGCCTCAGATTGCTCATCTGTAAAATGGGGATAAGAATCCTTGTTCTAGCAACCTTGTTGTTGTTGGGGTTTTTTTGTTTGTTTTGTTTTGTTTTTGTTATTGTTGTTTTTGTTTTGGCAAGGATAAAAACTAGTAATACAAACAACAACAACAACAACAACAACAACAACAACAA
>NW_020954655.1:1469378-1475973 GCF_900497805.2 Vombatus ursinus
TAGCTTCTACTTGAGAGAGTTGAGCAAGGTAATGTATGAAGTCCTTTCCATTTCTCCAGATTCTCTGATGTTGAAGGTTATGATGGTTGAAAGGTCTACTCCCTATTGTGATGTGATTTACAGGTAACCACAAGGGGGCACTGCAGCACCATGAATGAAGAAACTATTTCAGCATCATTTGAGGGTCTCTGAGGCAATTTGGTCTTGAGGAAAGAAACTAGAACAATAGAAAACCTTTAGTAAGGGCCTGTTGTGTGCAGAGAAAAGGCTGGATCACATTTGGGAAGCAGAAGGGTGTTGCCAATGATCCTAAGCCATTTTGTGCTTCAAGAGACCATGTCCTTAATATCAGCCCCCTCCTATTGACACCATAGGGCTGAAGATCATGAACGCCATAAGCTCTGAAGACTTCCTTGTGGGAAGGCCACAGGGTGGGTGTAAACAGGTGGCCGAGTCTTCTATTTGAGAAGTGGTGTAAAAGGCATCTTTGTATGACTGTGTGCAAGTCCAGAGCAGAGACACACCATGGGGAAGGACAGAGCTGGCCTCTGAGTTTCATAAGACCTGGGTTAAGTTGTTATGTGCCCTATGTACACCTGAACCCCATTCTAAGACTATAAATTGTGGTGCAGGAGCATTGCTAATGCTTCTTGGCAGGGGAAGTCGTCTCTCCAAGATGTAGTCTGAGTTTTCTCTTTGGGAAAAAGAATAAGGACTCTGAAATATGTTAACAATGATGACTTTCACATAGGAAACAAAGTAAAAATGTATTTTCTTTTTAAAAAATAAGTCTTTGGTTTTTACATCATCATAGTTTTCCCCAGTATCCCTCCCTCTCCCAAAAAGCCATCCTTTAGAAGTTTTTTAAAGACACAAAGGGGGAAAAATTAGTACAATTGATCAATATGTTATAAAAGGATAAAGATACTTTCAATTCAACAAGCTCTTATTAAACATTCACTATGGGCCAGGTATTGTGCTCAGCACTGTGGATACAAAAGCAATAAATAAATTACATACATACATACATACATATGTATGTATGTATACACACACATATACATACACATATACGTAAATATACATAGACATTTCTCTATATATGCATATCATAAATAGCAATAAATAAATTACATACAGACATACATATATATACATGTACACATACACATATATACACATATACATAAATATACATAGACATCTCTCTATATATGCATATCGTATATAGCAATAAATAAATTACATACATATATACATATGTATATATACACACACATACACATACACGTAAATATACATAGACATCTCTATATATGCATATACATACATATATACATACACACACACACACACACACACACATATATATATATATATATATATACTTTTTCCTCACGCTAAAAAAAATTATATTGGGTGGGGGGAGTAGAGGGAGGAAAAATGGGGACATGTCAGTCAGTCAACAAACATTTGTTAAATGTTTGCTATGTACCAGCTACTGAGCTAAGCTGCTGGGATATAAAGACAAAAACATAGTCCCTGCCCTCAAGAAGTTTACATTCTAATTGGGGAGACGATACAAATGACTAGGTAGATTTCTGCAAGATAGAAAACACTTAGAAGAGAAAATATGAATAACTGGTGAGAAGTGAGTTGGAAAGTACTCCTAGACGTGGGATTTGAGCTGAGTCTTGACGGAAACCTGGAAATTTAAGAGTGAAAGTGTGGTGGCAGAACATTCCAGGACACGTGCACTGAGAGAGGAGATAGAGTGTCTTGTTGGAGGAACTGCAATTGTTGCTGGTCCCATATTTGTATTATAAGTGTGTCTGTGTTGTTGGAACCACAACATTATATAGAGGAAAATAAAGGGTAAGAAGACTTGGAAAAGTAGAAAGGGGGGTTAAGCTATGAAGAACTTTAAATGCTATAAACAAAGGAGTTTAAATTTGATCCTGGAGGTAATTGGGAGCCATTGTACCTCATTGAGCAGGGAAGTGTCACCGTTAGACCTACGATTTAGAAAAATCACTTTGGCAGATGAGAGGACAATGAATTAGACTGGGAAGAGATAGATCGATATATAATATATACCAAGTGCTACCTGAGGCTCAGAGTGAGAGAAAGGCAAGAAGAGTCAAGGATAGTTCTGATGTGGTAGATCTGAGCTTGGTGAAAAAATAAGGAAATTGGGGAGATTGGGGAGGGCCCTAAAAATAAAGCATTTCATTTTGGACACATAGAGTTTCAAATGCCAATGCAACAGTGCTGAGAGACAGGAGGGGAGGACGTGCTGCTCTAGGGGGATTGAAGAAAGAAAAGAAGGTTTAGAACAGCTGTCTTGTGAATGTGACAGAGAGTCAGTCAAGGAAAAATAAAATGATTGTCATATAACATTGAGAATCCAATTGAAATTAGGTAGGATAAATTTGTAGTGAATTTAGAAAACATAGCTATGGGGCTCCCTTGCTCCCTCCAGTTTATAGCATCCTTTACGCAGGTAAGAGTAGAGAAGACAGATGACTTGGATTATGGTGGGAATAATGCAGGGTTAGGGTTTGATAATGAACAATGATGTAATAAGACAAGGGATATAGAGGACATCTGTTGATGTCTCCCCCCCACACACAAATTATCTTGTATTTCTTTAGTATTTCTTTTGTTTATTTTGTATCATCATTGCTCAGTTGTTTTTCAATCAAGTCTGACTCTATGTGATCCCATTTGGGGCTTCTTCAAGCAAAAATACTGGAGTGGTTTGCCATTTCCTTCTCCAGCTCATTTTACAGAGGAGGAAATTGAGGCAAACAGGGTTAAGTGAGTTGCCCAGGGTCACACAGCTAGTAAGTGTCTGAGAATGGATTTGAACTCAAGTCTTCCTGACTCCAGACCCAGCACTCTATCCACTGTGCCACCTACCTACACTTTTGTGTTTATATACACAAATGAACCTTAAAAAGGGAGGGACTCCCCTCCTGGTTCTCTCCTTCTATTTGCCATAGTCTCAAATTGCTCTAAGGAGTTGGCCATTGGGGCAGTGTCCTTACCACCACCAACGTTCTCTCATTGTGGACATCATGGCAACTGCTTGCAAATGGCAGCTAGTGTAGGGGGATTCAACTAGGTGAACTTAAGCCTGGGTTCCTTCCTACCTCTCTGCTTTGTGTTTTCCTCCTTGATAGGAGATTGAACACCTATCTGAAAATGAACATGTCCATGTGACTCGTGAATTTGAAAGGTTTAAGGGGCCTGGGTTCATCGCAGATAACCAGCTAGATTCAGGGGAAGTTTCTGCATCAGAGAAGACAGCCACCCACAAGAGGAAGAGGTGAAATGGAGCCTGCCAGACCAGCTGACACAGACTTAGAGAGGACAGTGCAGAGCTGAGGTGAAATATAACAATGCCTACTCAGCAGTCTCACAAACTGCTTTATGCTCAGATGATGTTTGAAGTCTCAACCTCCCAGCAGAGTAGAACCGAGTGATTCTGCTACTTTGGCTCTTCCTGCTCAGTGGCCAATAAGAGGATGCTTTGTCATCTCAGAATGCAAGAGTCCTTCAGCGCTGAGTCACACATAATCAGAAGCAGCTGGCTCATCATCTGCAAAGTGCTGAGCTAGCATATGGCATGAGCTATAAACAGGAAGAGAAGTTTTGTGTGGTAAGGTGTAAGATGCCCGCAAAGGTCTAGATTATGAAGGGCTCTGAATACCAACATAGCATTTGTTTTTGATCCTGGAGACAATAGGAAGCTGCTGGAGTTTATTGAATAGAGGAGGGAGGACAGGGTGACATGATCTGATCAGAGCTTAGGAAAATCACTTTAGTGGCTAATGAATTTCTTCCTCACCTCTGCTTCTTAGAATATCGTGTTTCCTTCAAGTTAGCTCTAACACCATCTTCCATATGAATCCTTCCCTGATACCCCAAGCTGTTAGTGCCTTCCCTCCCCAAATTATCTAGTACTTCTATTGTATATATTTTGAATCGCTTTATTTAGTATTCATTTTGTATATTTGATATTACGGTTTTTTGTGTTTCAGATACCCTTGACAGAATGTAAGCTCCTTGAGGCCAGGGGCCATTTAATATTTTGGTCTTTGTGTCCCTAGTGCTTAGCAAAGTGCTTGGCACACAGTGCTTGTTGAATGACTGATTAATCTTTGGGGGGAACTTTCCAGATTAATAGTAACGCAGTTCCATTTGAATATTTGATTGAGAGAGTTGCCTACTTGGTTTCTCTATGTGCAAACTTAGCTGAATAGCTGAATTTATGAAATAAGCCACAGGAAGAATAAAATATGTATTAAAGAAAAAATATGAGAAGAGCTACACAATGCAGTGTAAAAATAATGGTAGAGTTCTAGGTTAAACTATTGGAAAAATGCAAGTATCTCACCATGAAGTATTTATTTGCCAAATGTTAGGAAAACAAAAAAAATTTCCCCAAAACTTTTCCTCTAAAAACATTACATATACCAGTATTTTCTCCACATAGAGGTTTACAGGCTATGTCCTGGAAAAGTGCTAAAAAGTGTAATCACACTTGAAGATGTCATGAATTTTTCTTAAAAAAAAAGACATCCTGAATTTACTGAATTTTTCTTAATGACAAGTGACTGTCAGTAGTATGCTACCTACCAGGGTTAAAAAAAATATTAGCACACTTAGTCAATCCTTTAAGGTAAAGGTGATGTTTTTAAAATGTATTGGTATATTTTATTTTTATGTCCTCTCCATTTCCCAATATATCAAATCACATTGTGTTTACATATGTATATAGCCTTACAGAACACGTTTAGAGAATTATAGATTTAGAACTAGAAGCAACTTTAGAAGTCATCTGATCCAACCTTGATTTTTGAATCACAAAGTGACCTGGTCAGATTTGTGTTTTAGAAATATCAAGCTGATAGCTATGCTGCAGATGGACTAGAGAGAGGAGAGGCTGCCAGTTTGTTCGTTTCATCCCATGATGGTACAGCTTGTCCTAGCTGAGGTCCTGGTGACAAGAGGTCTAGTGTCTGGGCACCAGATTGTTATAATCTCCATTTCCTCATCTGCAAAATCGGGATAAATATTAACCTCTACTTTCCAGCGTTGTTGTGAGAATCAAATAAGATAACACATGTAAAGTGCTTGGCAAACCTTAAAGTACTATATATATACTAGCTATTGTTTGTGTTGATGTTATAGAGGATTGAGTTACTTTTGCTTTTCTCAGATGGCTTGATGAAACAGGTAGAGGAGGGTGTGCCTCTAAACACGGCAATAGGCTCTGGAACAAAGAGACTTCTCAGTGCTGTCTCTGAGAGGTGTCTGAGTTAGAGTGCTGTCCCTCTCTGGGATCAGTGTTGTGAAAGGAACATTAGGAAGAGAAGGAGATTTAAGGGTAATGGAGACCTTCCCTCTATCCTATAAATTCTGGGTTTAGGGACAAGAGGCCCACCCTCTTGGGTTCAGTGTTGCACCCAGGGCCACCTGATTGGCTACTCCCAGTCCCTGGTATTCAAGTGATAATAATCTATTTAATCCATAATTCACGGGCCCCCTTTTCCCTGGTTCTCCTTGACCAAGCCAAAACAAAAATAAAGCAGTGTTACAGAAAAGCAGAGTTAGTGAAGTTAAAACAGAATGCAAGATAAATAGTAAGTAAAAAAGAGAAAAGGACCCATACATACAAAAATATTTATAGCAGCTCTTTTTGTGGTGGCAAAGAATTGGAAATTGAGGGGATGCCCATCAATTAGGGAATGGTTGAACAAGTTGTTGTATACGAATGTAACAGAATACTATTGTACTGTGAGAAATGATGAGCAGGCGGATTTCAGAAAAACCTGGAAAGACTTACATGAACTGCTGCTGAGTGAAATGAGCAGAACCAGGAGAACACTGTACACTGTACACAGTAACAGTAACATTGTATGATGACCAACTTTAATAGAATTAACTCTTTTCAGCAATACAATGATCTTAGACAATTCCAAAAGACTCATGATAGAAAATGCTATCCACACCCATAGAAAGAACTGTGGTGTCTACATGCAGATTGAAACATATTATTGTTTCCTTTTTGTTGTTATTGTTTTTTCTTTCTTATGGTTTTTCCTGTTTGTTTTGATTCTTCTATCACAACATGACTAATGTGGAAATATGTTTAATATGATTGTACACGTATAGCCTATATCAGATTGCTTGCTGTCTTGGGGAGAAGGGGGAGGGAGGGAAGGGAGGGAGGGAGAAAAAAAATCAGAACTCAAAATCTTATAAAAGTGAATGTTGAAAGCTATCTTTGCGTGTAATTGGGAAAATACTATTAAGTGGGGGGAATAAATAAAAAATACAGAACAAAAAAAAATTAAAAAAAGATAAATAGTAAGGAACTGAATCAAGCATGAGATACTACTCATTCTCCAGAAATTACTACTTCCTATGTCTTAAGGAACTATGAATCTGCTTCTCAACGTATTTTCAACTCAAGGGGAGAGGGACTCAGGCAGTTTCACTCATGTTTAGAGGTTAGTTTCCATAAGTAGCTGGACTGAATAACTACTCTCTGTCTCTCTTTCTGCCTCTCTCTGTCTCTGTCTCT
>NW_020954655.1:1476012-1477461 GCF_900497805.2 Vombatus ursinus
GTCTCTCTCTCTCTGCTTCTCTCTGTCTCTGTCTCTCTCTTTCTGCCTCTCTCTGTCTCTGTCTCTCTGTCTGTCTGTTTGTCTGTCTGTCTGTCTGTCTGTCTGTCTGTGTCTCTCTCTCTCACACACACACACACACACACACACACACACACACACACACACACTTCGGTGTCAGAAAGGTACAATGACCCAATACAGAAATTGTACCACTTTGTAGAAGGTCTTGTTGCTTCTTCTTGAGAACTGCTAGAGGATCCCTCCTCCTGCTTCCACTTCTATCTGGGGGTGCTGACCCTAGAATAGTCTAGAAGCAGCCTAAAGGAAAGCCTCTCTTATTTTTTTTTCCTCCCATCCGCTGGCTCTGTTTCCTATGTCCCATAGCCAAATCTCCTTTTATCCCTAGACAGCATCCTGGGCACCCCTTTTCCCCTGTATTTCTCATCCCAGCAACAAAACTTTCTGAATCCTATTCCCCTTGGGTCCTGTACTCTTCTTCTTGACAAAAGGGAGCAAAAAGTCAACAAATATGTTTTAACTCCATTAGTTGGTGAACATGAGGATTTAGGTGATGCTGTACACAGAGTACTGGGCTCGGAGTCAGGAAGACCTGAGTTCAAATCCTGATACAGATATTTATTAGCTCTTTGACCTAGGGCAAGTCATTTCACCTCTCTTAGTCTCAGTTTCCTCATCTATAAAAGGAGGGGAGTTAGATTTGATGGCCTCTAAGGTATTTTCCAGCCCTGAATCTGTGATTTTGTGTTTTCCTTAATTCAGTGTAAGACACATTTATTCTATATCCCTTGATGCATTGGCAGGTGCTACCTGATGTCCTATAGCTCAAGTGGCCAAAAACGGTGGGAATTGTAGGCTTAGCAAGCCAGAAGAAGCTCTTTGTTGGCATTCCTGCCATCTTCCTATTGCATAACACAAACACCTGCCTAATCTCCCTCTTTCCTTTTCCCCTTTCTTTCTTTGGATCCTGTCCCAACACTCCCTCCTTTCAAATCCACGTGTTAAGTTGGGAATAAAACCTAGCATCCCTTTCTTGGCGTCAGCTACTCTGACTGAGCTTCCATGGCCAACTGAGGAGATGAGTGCCAAGGGCCACTTTTTGCTGACTCCAACAACGATTCCCAAATCTGGCCTTTGGTTTGAAATCTTTCTTTTCAGATGGAAACTTTCATTTCACCCCTGGCAGCTTGTTCTCAGTGGCTGCCCTGTAGGACACAGATGTTGCTTTGATACAGCTGTAGCTCAGATAAGGCAGAAGGTGGAAGCTGGCATTAGGCCAAATAGACAACACCACCATGCTGTGTTAATAGGACCCCCATAGCTAGGATTCACAACAGCTGTTGTATAGGTGGAGCCAAGCTGGGCAAAGGTAAGTGTAGCAAGTATATAACTGTGGCTAGGGCTGCTGGTGGGGAGAAGGTTTTTTTTTTT
>NW_020954655.1:1477526-1477676 GCF_900497805.2 Vombatus ursinus
TGGCTTTGTTTTATGTGTGTGTGTGTGCGCTTCTTGTACTTCCTTCATTCTCCAAGAGGACCAATGACATCAGCAGGGTGATGTCTTGACTTACAAGTGAATTGGATTTAAGTAAGGCAGAGCTGTGCAAAGTCATCCTCCTCACTGTGT
>NW_020954655.1:1477717-1481566 GCF_900497805.2 Vombatus ursinus
CCTCCAGAGTCATCAAAGTCCAATGTTAAGACGTAGGTCAAGATGACTGGATATGGCCCTGGATGCTGTGGGAGACCTTGCCTTTTTAAGCTAAGGTCTTTTCCAAATCTCATTTGTCTGAGTAATACCTATTCAGTAATTACAGGCCAGGTAAGAATTGAAGCAAAAGATGACCTAGTTTGCCTTCATAAAAGAATCAGTCTGGGAAGGGAAGACCCTCAGAGTTTCTGGCCAGAACAGAAACAATTGCTATTTACACTCATTCTGAGTCATCAAAATCAACCTGTTTGCCTCAGTTCCTTGACTGTAAAATGGGGATAATAATAGCACCTCCTTACCTGGGTTGTTGTGAGGATCAAATGAGATAATTGTAAAGCACTTAGCACAGTGCCTGGCTTGTATGTATGTATCTCACACATGCAGATAATCACATATACAGACACTTGGGCATACATTTACATGCACAATATACTTATATGCATGCATACACATAATACATATGAACACACATTTGCACAATATTTACATAGTAAATTCATGTGTAGGCATGTACTATTGCGTAAGTGCTATATAAATGTTAGCTATTATAATAATTATGTAAATGTTAACAATAATATAATAATTATTAACTAAATTAATAATTATGATATTAATATAATTGACACAATACTATAATATTACACAGTGTTATATTAATAATTAACATGTAATATAGCTAATGTATTATAATATATAATTTATTATAATATATAATGTCATATAATATATATAACATTCAATATTTAATTTGAGTATAAAATTTAATAGTAAACATATCCCTAATTTAGATATTAATAATACATTATATAATACATATAATAATAGAACCAATGTAAAATTATATTAGTAAATTGTTAATTAATTAAATTATTTATAAATTAAATAATGATAATAATAGTCATTATTATTGTTATAATCTGAGTTCAAATATAGTCTGAGTTCAGACGCTTACTAGTTGTGTGATCCAAGTCAAGTCACTTAATATCTATCTGTCCTGGTTTCCTGAACTGTAAAATGGGGATCATGACACCATCGACCATGCAGGGTTGCTGGAAGGATCAAATATAGTAATATCTGTAAAATGCTTAGCACAGTGCCTGGCATATAGCAGAAGCTATATATGTGTTTATTCCTTTCCCCATATATGTGTGCAATGTGTATAATTATGCATGTGTATGTATATGGGTACACTGTAGACTATATGCACATGCAATGGTGCATGCCTATACATGAATTTACTGTGTATGTATTGTGCAAATGTATGTTCATATTTATGTGTATATATGCATATAAGTATATTGTATATGTAAATGTGTACACAAGTATCTGTACATGTGTTTGTGTGCACAAATGAGATGCATGCATACATGCACATGCATGCATGTGTGCATACAAGGATACATACATACAAGCATACACATGTTAGAAATAAGTAGAAAGAAACAGTCATAGACCCAGGCAGTAGGATTGAGGACAAGGAGGCCTCTCAACCCAATGTAGGGAATTTCCTGTGCTTGAAAAGCTACAGATCCCCACTTGAAAGGAACAGGAAGGTTACCTGAGATCCTAAGACCCATTTACCACATGGTCACAGCAGGGAAGGAGCTGCGTGCCTGTTAAAATAATATAGGGGCCTGATTTGTTTTCAGTCATCTTTTTTTCTTTCTCCTGCCAAAGTGAGCCCTGCACCAAATTGGCAATGTCAGTTACCCAGGTAATTCAATCAAAAGAGTCTCCTTCCCAAACTGACAGAGAAGTATGTTTTTTCTTAGGAATTCTTCCAGTCATTTTCTCAGACCTTCCCTCTGGAACCAGAATTTTGTCTTCCATTTCTCTGATAGCCTTTTTTCTTTTCTTTCTCTTCTTATTCCCTTTCTTCTTCAGATTCCTGTTTCCTTCCCTTCCCCCTTCCTTCCCTCTCCCTCCTTTTCTCTTGTTTCTGGCTTTCCTCCCTTTTCACCACACCTCCCCCTCACCCCAGGCTTTCAGAACTCTCCACCAGTCCTGCGGGCACTCAATAAATATTGTTGACTGGCTGACTTACTGCTGGGTAGAGCTGGAGCCAGCCAGAGCTTGGTGGCCTAATTAAGTCTGAGGCTTCATGAGCATTGATTTTAAGAGCTGTTTGGAGTTGGCAACTCTAAGTGTTTCATCTATGATCAGGGCTTGAAGGGACCTAGCAGAGTTCTGACCACCTGATATATTTGTTCTGTCAAGGGTCAGGGGAGGAAGAGAGGAGAAGAGAAAGCAAGTTGGGAGAGCAAGGGAAGGGAAGGAGGACCCTCAGAGGTGAAACTAACACCCAGCATTGCCATGTAGTGTATCCCGATCAGAAGGTTAAGTTCAAGTTCTGCTCTCTGTGCAAATTGCTTCGTCTTTCTAGGACTTAGTTTTCACATCTGTAAAATGAGTAGACAAGGCGATGTCTAAACTCCCTGCAATCTCCAAATCTGTGATCCTGTAAGATGACTTGAAAACATCCATAAATAGGGATATAGGGGAGTTAAAATTCTCCTGAACCCAAGGCTTCCTTAATGCCAATGGAAAACAACCCAGAGGAACCCACAGGAGCAGATTAAAATTGTATTTTGATTTCTCTTATGATGCCAACTACTCCCAAATGAAGGTGGGAAACACAATCAGATATTTAATATTTCCTGACCTGTTCTCATAAGCCAGAGGGTAAGATGCACTTAAACATAGTAGCAGATGGTTCTTTATACATCATAGATTATTCAAAATCATAACTGACATTTAAATAGATAGTGCCTTAAAATTTGCAAAACACTTTACATATATCATCTATGGTGAACCTCAAAACAATCTTATTTCAGATACTTGTTCATTTGTTTTCTAGTCATGCCTGACTCTTCATGACCTCAGTTAGGGTTTTCTTGGCAAAGATACTGGAGTGATTCGCCATTTCCTTCTCCAGCTCATTTTACAGATAAGGAAACTGAGGCAGGCAAAGTTAAGTGACTCACCATGGGCCACACTGCTGGTAAGCCTCTGAGGTCACATTTTACTCAGGTCCTCCGGGGCCAGCGTTTTATCCACTGTGCCGTTTAGCTGCCCCCACTATAGATATTGTCTGTAAAATGAGAAAATTGAGGTTCAGAAAGGCTATCTGTCCATGTGCACTTAGCTAATTAGTATCAGGAAGTTTTTGAACCCAGATCTTCCTGACTACTAGACTCAAAGCTGGGAGGAAATTGAAAGATGATCTAATCCACCTCTCTCATTTTACAGCTAAGGAAATTGAGATCCAGAGGAAGGGACTCTTAGTAAGTCAGCGGTTACTTAGGATTCCTCTCAGGTTATAGGTTTCCTTAGTAGTTTCTAGGGCCTAATTGGGGGGAATGGGGGGTGAGTATAAAGTATAGAGGAACGTGTCCCATTCTGTTGTACCAAGAGGCTGAGACAGTGGCCCCTTAGGGAAAGTCACATCCTGTTAAAATATTCACTGGAGCTGAGCGAGCGCCTCCCAGGATGTCTGAATCCATTAGGCAGGATTGTCTGTGAGCTCCCACTATTTCTGGCACACACTCTGACCCGTTAGCAGCTCCTCTAGCTTCCTGTATCCCAAAGGTTTGCCTCTCCAAGGTCACTGGAGCAAAAAGTGATAGAATCTCGTCTCATTTGCCCCTGTAATCATGGGTAAAATGGAAGTTAAGTGCCTGTAATCATGGCTCATACTGGGTAGAAGTACCAGCAGAGAGTAGTAGGTTTCAATAATTCTCCAGTGGTGTCCAACCTCCACGAGTCTCTCTCTCTCTCTCTCTCTCTCTCTCTCTCTCTCTCTCTCTCTCT
>NW_020954655.1:1481599-1484627 GCF_900497805.2 Vombatus ursinus
GTCTGCCTCTGTCCGTCTCTGTCTCTCTCTCCCCCCTTTATGTGTATATATTTATGTATAATTATATGTATGTATTCTATGTAGTTACCAAACATTGTCATTTTTATTTTTATTTACTTTCCACAAGATATACAGACTAATAACAAGCATACCTTAGAATCATAGAGTAGACCTGCAGAGAGCCACAGAGGACAACTAGACCAAAGATGCACAGATATTATATGCCAGAGCTGGGATTTGAAGCCAGGTCTCCTGTTTACAGAACCAAAGGCTTTTCTGTGATATCACAGTTCACCTTTCAAAGAGTGAATAAATAATAATTTATCTAAACATATATCAACTTATTTTTCAAATGAATGTACATGCTGTGTTGCAATGAACAAAATACAAATAAAACCATTATTGCATTCGTAGTAGGTTTTGGTCACCATGTATTTCCTCATTCACTGATCATTAAAAGTACAATTGCTATCATGTGAAGGCCCATAGTGTTTCTTGCTATTAAAAAGGGAATCACTAATCTAGCCCAATGTCCTCATTTTGCAGGTGAAGAAACTGATGCACTCTAAAGTGAAATGACTTGTCCATGGTCATGCAAGTTGTATACGGCAGAGTCAGGACGAGAGGATTTAAGTCCCTTTCTCCTGACTTTCAGCCTGGGGCTCTTTCCACTTGTGGTGGTGGTGGTGGTGGAGAAGGTCATAGTTTCCCTCTGTTGACATGAGTAATACCATTTTAAAATAAGCCCCCCATTTCAGTGTAAAAAGGCAGTTACTTCTACTTTTTTCATTCAATTTTTTTGACTGATTGTTTTTTATTTTTATTTTTCAGCATTTACTTTTATAAGATTTTGAGTTCTAAATTTTTCCTATTCCCTCTCCTTCCCCTTCCCCCTCCCAAGACAGCGTGCAATCTGATATAGACTATACGTGTACAATCACATTAAGCATTCTTCCACATTAGTCATGTTGTGAAAGAAGAATCAGAACAAAAGGGAAAAACCACAAGAAAGAAAAAACCAAAAGGAAAAAAAAGTGAAAAAATAATATGCTTTGATCTGCTCCATAGTTCTTTCTCTGGATGTGGACAGCATTTTCCATCTTGAGTCTTTTGGAATTGTCTTAGATCATTGTATTGCTGAGAAGAGCTAAGTCTGTCAAAGTCGGTCATTGCACAATGTTGCTGTTACTGTGTACAATGATCTCCTGGTTCTGCATTTGACTGATTCTTGATGTCTCATCGAGTCATTAGCTTCCACTTGCTCAATTCTAATTTTTAAGGAATTATTTTCTTCAGTGAGCTTTTGTACCTCCTTTTTCATTCAGGTAATTCTGTTTTTTAAGAGTTGTTTTCTTCAATTTTTGTGCTTCCTTTTCCAAGCTGTTGCCTCTTTTTTTCATAACTCTCTCATATAACTCTCATTTCTTCTTCCAATTTTTCTTCTACCTCTCTTACTTGATTTTTAAAATCCTTTTCAAGTTCTTCCAGGAATAGTCTTTGGGCTTGAGAACAATTCATATTCCCCTTTGAAGCTTCACATGTAGGCATTTTGACATTGTTGTCCTTTTCTGAGTTTGTGTTTTCATCTTCCCTGCTGCCATAGTAGCTTTCTATGGTCAGGGCTCTTTTCTGTTTCTTACTCACTTTTCAGCCTATTTCATGACCTTGAAAGTTGAACTCTGCTCCTGGGGCACTGAAGGCACTATCCCAAACTTATGCTGGGGACCAGGGGCCTGGTAACTGGCTTTCCATGCCGGGGCTTCAGGTGCTTGCGGCTTGCCCACTGCACTGGGGTGGCCCAGCCTAGTTGTGCCTGTTTTGCCAGGGTTCCAAGGCTGGCAGTTTGCCACCTGTGCTGGGGCTGGAGGTCTCACAACTAGCCTGCTGTGCCACTGGCCTGCTGAACCAGGATTGAAGGGTCTCAATTGCTGATCTGTGCTTTGGCTAACAGCCTCCCACTGGCCTGCACTCCCCTTTTACACAAGTGAGACAGACCTTTTCTGAAGTCCTTCTAACTTCTCTTAAGCTGGAAAATTGTGTCACTCCATCTTTTTGTGGGTTCTGTCATTCCAAAATCTGTTTAGAGGCTTGATTTAACATTGTTTCTGAGGGAAACTGGGGAGAGCTCAGGCAACTTCCTGGCTTGTCTTTGCCATCTTGGCTCCACCCAAGTGACTTGGCAGTTGCTTCTAACACTTATGCTTTGTTTCTTTGCTATCCCAGATCTTGTTCAAGGACAGCCAAAAGCAAGCAGAGGTTACCCTATCTCAACCCTGGTGGTCAACTATACTCAAGTAGTTTGGAAAATCTCTGTCCCCTTCACCTAGACCACAACAACCTGCCTTCAAGGCCAATGGCCAGCCCATAATGAACCAAGCTTGAACAAGTTTTCTGGATACTGTGGGAAATGTCTCCTATCTGAAGCCCATTTGCCCCATAGGAATTTTCCCTCTCTATGGGCCAAATAATCCTCTTCCTTCAATGAGAAGAAAAATAAAAATCTTTTTACTTACTTGTCCCCTCAAGTAAATTTTCTTTCCATGGCATATTTTTTCCTCTTTCAAGGGTGCACATTGTGAGTTGTACAAATGGCCATGTACTTTCTGCTTAAGATACCTCTTCTCATCTCTCTCAAGACACCAAATCTAGAAATTAAAGGTAGAACACCTTTCTTGACACCATAACTCTTCCCATTCCTATTAGGTCTGTCTTTAGAAATAGCTAAAATAATCAGTCACCTATGTTTTATGATTAGATCTCAGATACAACTCCTCATCCCCAAGAATCAAAACCATCCCTTGTCATTTTACCATGAGAGCTTCATTCATAGATTCTCAGCTACAACAGCCCTCAGAGGCATTTAGTTCAAATCTCTTCATTTTACAGATGAGGAAAACAAGATGGAAAGGAGTCAAGTGACTTGTCCAAAGTCACATGGATAAAATGGCAGTGACAAGACAAATCCAGGGACAGCTAGGTGGTACGGTGGATAGAGCACTGGCCCTGGAGTCAGGAGGACCTGAGTTCA
>NW_020954655.1:1484681-1487547 GCF_900497805.2 Vombatus ursinus
CTATGCCTTATTCATTTTGGTTTTGAAGGCTTTAGGGGCAAGAGAGTCTTAATTTAGGGAGGTCTGTGAACTTGTTTTAAAAAATATTTAGATAGTTACATTTCAGTATAATTGGTTTCCTTGGTCATCTGATGCACTTTATTTTATATATTTAAAAACATGAGGAGTCCATAGGCTTCCAAGAAGTTCATGATCTAAAAGAGGTTAAGGGGCCTTGAGTTTTAATAGCCTCCTTTCAAAATGAAAATACTCTTGGGGTAAGTTATATCTTAAGTTCTTTTGAACTCACACTTTACCTGTTAGCAGTTAACACCTTAGCAAAAATTAGCTTTAACGTAACTTTAATGTAATTAACAAATGTAATGTAGGAGATAGAAGGTAGGGATGATGCTTTTCAGAGAAAGATGTTCTCAGTCTACACAATATTGGAGAAGTGGGTCCTGATGGCTATTTAGGACAGTACTTTGCATATGTAGGTTCTCATTAATTATTTGTTGAATTACTAGCTAATTCAACTAGGTAGCAGACATGTCCTGAAATGAAATTAATCACTTTTCAGTGATTCCATAGATCTCAGGCATAAGAGTTGATTGGAGAGAACTCAATTACCCATAATTTGAGAAACTAAGGAAAACAGTATGGCAGAGACTAGGTAAAGACCAAGATCTTATACTGTGTACCGAGAATCTAGTATACAAAAACTAATGGGAAGAAAGTAAGAATTACTGGGAGAATGAAGGAGGAACACTAGGAGGAGCATGGGTATGGAATGCCAGAACCTCTGGTATCGAGAACAGGGAGCTTCTGGGGCCAGATGAGTGGGCTGCTGGCTAAATTGAGAAAAGCACCTGAACTAAACCAAGCATGGGAGTCATGGCAGGCTAGTGGGTTGTAGAGTGGCTTGGGTTACAGGACATAGATGCAGATCACTAGAGAGTGAACACAACGATCATGGGGCAGGGGGAGAAAGTGTGGAGAAGATGTGGTTACCACCTCTAACAAAGTTTCTAATGCCATTCACACCACTGGAAACTCCACCGCTGGTGCTGTGAACTTGTTGAGATAGGGAAGAGAACAGATTCTCTGGAAATGGAGGGGTTCTACTTATCCTAATCCTTTGCTAACTGGGCTTGGAGAAGAGTCCCATTTCTGTGTCATAACAAGTATGCTTTATTTTCATTGAGGGGGAAATTCTTTTGGAGAGGGGCCCCCCTTCCTCATTGCCAACATCAGCAACTGCTGACCAACTACCACCGATGGTTGGCAGATAGACCTACACCTCTACCCCTGGACCTGGAGTCAGGAAGACCTGAGTTCAAATCCTACATCAGACACTTACTAGCTGTGGGATCCTGAGCAAGTCACTTAACTGCTTTCAGCCTGAGTTTCCTTATCTGTAAAATGGGGATAATAATAGTATCTATCTCCCAGAGAGGTTTTGAGATAACATATGTAAAGTGCTTTTGCAGACTTAAAGCACTATGTAAATGCTAGCTGTTATTATTACTGTTGTTAATTCTGCAATCTATGTCATCCAATATTGCTGGAAACCGTAGGGCTTTGGGAGTCCATTGTATAAATAAATGGTGTCTGTTGTAAATAGATGAAATTCAGAATGTAGTCAACTCTCAGTTGTCTATGGTAATGGAAAGAGGCAGCATTGTAAGTTGTCTAAAGCAGCAGATCATCACAAACTAATTTTCTTTTGAACACAACACGATTTTTTTTTCCAGAGCAGATTTACCTACCTAATCACATTTGGCATAGGCTAATATTAAAATTAGCCTGCCTTCCTGGGACACACACCAGTTGCATGCAGGAAGATGCCAGCTGGGAATTTAAATTTTTCTGTAGATCTCTTATAAATCAACACGTGTAATTGGTAGTCAACTAGATTTTCCTGGTTTTAGCCCTCTGTGGTCTTTGTCTGTGATGAAGGGTGGAATGTCATTTTTGCAAAGGAAAAATTGTGCAATGTTTTCTGTCATCGTAACAGCCTCAATATTTTGGGCAAACAATTCCATCTGCCAGTATTTTCTCGATGGGGGTAATTTGGGAGTGTCTTAATATCCCCAAACAAATAAGGATTTCAGTCAACCCAGTCTGATATTTGTTGATAAAACTCTGTGCTTTTGAAGCGGAACCAGGGGTTCAAAATTTTTCCGTATAGTTCTCTCTTCTTTGACAGAAATTGATCACTTAATGTTCAGTGCTTACCTGAGCAAAATAAAAAGTTGTAAAAAGCCAGGAAGAGAATCCCAGGTCTCACCCAAGGGGAAATTCCCAAATGCAGGAAGCTGGGGATAAAGATGTTATTGAGATGCTGGCTCCTCCAAGTGTCAGCTTCCTCCCAAAGTCTCTCTCCCTTTAGTTGCCTTTCTCTAAAGAGAATATGGAACCCCTTATTTTCCCTTTCTAAGCTGGAAGTCAGAAGACCAGGATCTCTCTTCTGGTAAACTCACTATTTCTGTCCCTCTTGCTGGCATGGGGTGCACTGAGTAATCAATCTCTACCAATGAAGAGAGTCTTACGCAAGTGGGCTTTGGATCTCTATTTCTAGAAGTAAATACATACAGAATCAAGATGTGTCCAAATCAGAGGCAGACATTCTGTGTGGTAGTGGGTGCTGGTGTAGATGTGCCTTTACTCTAGTAACCCCATGAGTGAAACATGGAAGCACAGAAAGTTAAGATCATATGACTTTAGTGCTAGAAAAAGCTCCCTGAGGGCAGAGACTGTACTTCTAAACTTTTTTCCCACCAATATGAAGTGCAAGGTTGTTACTGTTGTTATTCAGTTGTGCCCGACTCTTCATGACCCCATTTGGGATTTTCTTGGCAAAGATAGTGGAGTGGTTTGCCATTTC
>NW_020954655.1:1487557-1488604 GCF_900497805.2 Vombatus ursinus
CTCTTCATGACCCCATTTGGGGTTTTCTTGGCAAAGATACTGGAGAGTTTTGCCCTTTCCTTCTCCAGCTCATTTTACAGATGAGGAAATTGAGGTAAGCAGGGTTAAGGGACTTGCTCAGGGTCACACAGCTAGTTCAGAGGCTGGATTTGAATTCAGGTTTTCCTGACTCCAGGCCCAGTGCTCTATCCACTGAGTCACCTAGCTGCCCTCCAAAGAGATCCATGACACAAAAATTAGCTTTTAACAACCTCTGCTTTAGAGATCTGATTCTATTGCCCTATTGTTCCTTGGCAAGTTGGGTAGTGCAGTGAATAGAGTGCTGGGCCCGAAGTCAGGAAGACCTAAGTTCTGATTTCAGCTTAGACCCTTACAAGCTATGTGGCCCTGGGCAAGTCACTTAACCCTGTTTGCATTAGTTTCCTCAACCGTAAAATGGGGATAATAATAGTATCCGTCTTCCAAGGTCATTATGAGGATCAGAGGAGATGATATTTGTAAAGGGCTTAGCACAGTGTCTGTCACATGATAGGTGCTTAATAAATGCTTTTTCCTTTACCGAGGTGTTAGTTCTCGTGTCCTCCTGAAGCTGCTCTTCCATCATGCTCTGTCTCAGGCCCCTGCGCCAGGTCCCTTCATCTCTTCCTCCCTATCCCTTTCCAGAGCCCTTTCATGTGTTTTCTTCAGGGATTATCTTTCTTCTTGCATTTGTATTCCCAGCACTTAACACGATGCTTGGCACATAGTAAGAGCTTTGTACTTAATTATTATTTGTATTTAATTATCTGTATTTGTGTTGTATTCTTCTTAATAGAAAGTAAGACAAGAATGTCTTCATTTTTTCAACCTGATTTTCTTTCTTTCTTTTCTTTTCGCTTCCTTCCATCCTTCCTTCATTTCTTCCTTCCTTCCATCCATCCTTCCTTCATTTCTTCCTTCCTTTAACTCTTTCTTTCTTCCTTCCTTCCTTTTTTTCTTCTTTCTTTCTTAGTTTCTTTCTTTCTTTCATTCTTTCCTTCTTTCTTTCTTTCTTTCTTTCTTTCTTTC
>NW_020954655.1:1488693-1495672 GCF_900497805.2 Vombatus ursinus
AGGTAGGGATTATCTTCATATCCTCAGTGCTTACCCAGTGAAGCTTAATAAATGCTTATTTATTGGTGGGCTTTTTTTTTTGTCTTATGGAATTGTTGTTGAATTGAAATGTTGACCGCCTAAGCCCCGCTGCTCTTTCCTCTTCATCCCCTCCTTTTCCCCGCTCCTATTTTGTCACTCTGATGATGCTTCCTTACTCTCTCCCCTGCTGATATCCATTCTGTTCTCAAGTCCTAACATTTCCATAATTTGTAACATCTCTAGTATTCTCCCCCTCCTCTCCTCTGACTGCCATCACCCTGGGGCAGGCCCTCATCCCCTCATGCCTGGACTATTTCTGTAGTCTATTGGTCAGTCTCCCTCCCTCAAGTCTTTCCCCATTCCGATCCTTGTCCTTGACTCAGTGGTCAAATTGATCTTCCTTAAATGTAGGCCTGACCTATCTTGCCCCTAGTCAACAAACTGCAGCAGCTCCCTATTACCTCCAGGATCAAATAGAAAATCCTATTTGACTTTTCACAACCTGGCCTTCTCCTACCTTTCTAATCTTACGCCTCACTCCTCCTTAAGTACTCTGTGACCCAGTGACACTGGCCTCTTTTCTGTTGCCCAGACACAATGCACCATATCCTGACTCTATATTTTCACCAGCTGTCCCTTGCACCTGGAACCCTCTTCCTTCTCATCTCTGTCTTTCTTGAAGTCTCGGCTAAGATCTCAACTTCTGCATGAAGCCTTCTCCAGTCCTCCTCAATCCTAGTGCCTTCCCAATTCATTCTGTATATATCTTGTTTATATAGAGTCAATTTGCATATTTTCTTCCCATTAAACTGAACTTCATAAAACCAGGGACTGTTTGGTTTTTGTATGGCATCAAACATAGTGCATGACACATAGTAGGCACTTAATAAATGCCGATATTTATTGAATAAGTGATTGAGCTGGAATGGGCATTAGCAGCAAGTTATTGCTGATTGGATATGGCAGGGGAATGACAGGGAGAAGTTAATAATAATTCCAAAATGGTAATCCTGAAGGAATCAGAGGATAAGGGTACCAGTAGTGAGAATTGGAAAGCTGTAGTAATTTGTTTTATTTTTATTGAAGCAATCAGAGTTAAGTGATTTGCTCAGATTCACACAGCTAGTAAACATCAAGTATCTGAGGTCAGATTTGAACTCCAGTCCTCCCCAGGGCTGGTTCTCTCTTCACTGGGCCACCTAGCTACCCACTAGTTCATTTTATAAGGGAAGGTGGATGAATTTTATCTTTGACTGTAAACCTTCAGACTGTAAACCTACTACTCTTGGAAGGACAAATAACCCTCCACTTAGGAATTCCTAGGTGATACACTTTGTAATCAAATTTAGATTTCCCTAGCAACAACTTAATGATAGAGGTTTTAGTATTGTAGTTCCCTTAACTCTTCTCTTGACTCAAAAAACCTCAGAATGCCCAGTTCTCTAACTTTTATATGGCCAATGCCCATCCACACAAGGCCAAGCTCAAATTTAACCTCATCATCGTTTCCTTTTAATAATATTTCAGGTGACATTCAGAAAATCTATTGTGGATGCCAGACAGCTTAAAGCTTGTAGACCACAAATGTGTGATCAAGGCAGCTATTGGGAACAAAGAAGTGAGGTTGAAGACAATGCCTCCAAAGAGTTTCCCTTGGAATTCTTTTTTTTCATTTTCTTTTCCCCTTCCCAAAGGAGATCAAAAAGAATCTCAGAGTTAAGAAAATGTGGGAAAAAGGGCTCAGATCCTGAAGCCCTTAATGGTTTGTTAACAGAGCAGCCCTCTGAAATGATTCTGGAAAGATGCAATTTGGCAATCAGAAATTAAACAAGAGTTGTAGGGACTTTCTAACTCTAAGTTAGATAAAGTCTTGGGACAGAGACCTTTACCCTGGATAGTAGAAAGAACCTTTAAAGATGAACTAAATATTTAGTTCACTGGTTGTTTTGTGTCTAAAAAGCTTGGTCCTTGGAGGTGAGGTTGCTCTTTTTAGAAGGAAAAAAAAAAGCCTATCACATTCAAGCCTCTGAGAATGGACACTTTCTTCTTAAGGGAAGAAAAACAATTAATGGATTTTCCCTAGTCTGGTACCAAATTTTGATGACTGCTTCACTAAAAGATCTGACATAAGCTAAAAGACATGTTGCCATAAGAAATGACGAAATGGATACTTTCATGGAAAACTGAGAAAACCTCTATAAACTGATACAGAGTGAGGGATGAGAACCAGGAGAACAATTTATACAATAAAAATAACATTATAAAGAAAAACAACTTTGAAAGACTGCATTGATCAGTACCCCAATAAATCATGGGTCCCAAAGACTAAAGATGAAACATGGCACTCTACTCCTGCCAGAGCTGATGGACTTAAAATCCAGAAGGAGACATACTTTTTTTATATGACCAAGGTGGGAATTTGTTTTACTTGACTATGAGTTTTTATAAGGAGAATTTTCATTTTCATTATTTTTTTTGTTTGCTCAATAGGGGGAAGGGGGAGGCACAGATTATAAAATGCACATAAAAAGAAATGTTTTTTTAAAAGATATATGGTAAAGCCTACTCTTCCTCTCATGGTAAAGGGTTGGCACTTCAGCTAAACACCTTACCTGAGACTGGAAGGATATAGAAACTCCATAATCATTTACCCAGCAGCAAAGAACATAAACAACTGTAGGACCAGAAAAGCATATTGACCACATGAGGCCAACAGCAATATCTGGCAGAGGCTATATAATCCATTCACTGCCAGAAGGGATCATGTGCTTAATAAATGCTTGTTGACTGACTGACATGCCTCAGGAGACCAGTGGGAAATAGGTCATTTGTCATCACGGGCAAATTAATGCACCATTCTGGGCTTCATTTTTCTCAATTTCAAAATGAAGGAGCTGAACTAACTGATTTCTAAGGTCCCTTCCAACTTAAGCTTCTAGGAATCTCTGTAGCTCTCCTTCTAGGAATTTCTAGAAGGTCAAAATAAAATGAGTCGTTTCCTGAAAAGTTCTTGTAAGAACTTCTAAGGGCCATGTGACACAATTTAGTATGTAAATACACATTGTCTTGTTCTCTCTTTCATTGGGTAGACATTGGTTAGTTATTTGAGGACAGAAGCCATGTTTTCTGTTTCTGTGCCAGCCATCAAAGAGGTTCTCAAGGGGCTAATGTTAGAAGATTTCATAGGGTTTTGCCAATTATAAATTCTGTGACTTAGTAAATAGTTGATAAGTGATTGGTTTCCCATCTTTTCACTTAAGGAAGTTATGGCAATGAGATTCAGTGGCTTCAGTCAAGGGTACATGGTAATTTAGTGGGAGAAGTGAGCATTAAATGCAGAATCCCAATATCCCTGCTTTGTGACTTATTAAGTTTTTAGCAGGTCTCCAACTTTTTCTGTTGAGTTGAGGTTTAGGAAAAGGAGATTTAGGAAAGTTAATATTTATTTCTACCTGAGTCTTGCATCATAATTGCCTCACAGTTCCAATATTTCCTGTTCTTTCCTTTTCTCAAATCAAATAAATAAATGAATCATTGAGTACTTACTATGTGCAGAGAGGGTATACAATATCCTCCATAGTGGATACAAATAATAATTCACATTTACATAATGTGTAGGATATGTGTATGTGCGCCCATTTGTACGTATGTTCATCTGGTTGTTGACATGTGACTTGTGGGAAGAATTAATAAATTACTCTGGAATCTGGCCCACCCCTCTCCAGGGGAGACTGCAGTTCCTGCCTTGAAGAAAGTAGGAGAAGTCTGGTTGTTCTGTTCTCCAATCTCTGAGAGAGATTCTGGACTAGAATTATACCTGCTTCTCTAAATATTACTGTCCCAGGGGTACAATAGGTTCAAAACAGAAAATGTTGCTTCCCTGATCACTTCTCTCTAGAGGAAAGAGAATTATTTCAAACTTACCCCCACAGGCTTAACTTGTTCCCACCAAACACTAGATACACAAAAGATCATCACAAATAGTGAAGGTTAATAAAGCCACTTATTCAAGCAAATAGCAAACAGAAATCTAAGGTATATGGAGTAGAATACATCGGAAAATAAAAGTGAATGAATTCTTTAGATGGGAGTGATATAAGATCTTAGCTCTACCAAGAGAGAGGGCTCTGATATCACCCAAGGGGACATTTCCAGAAGTCTCTGGCAGGCTAACTGGAAATCAGGGGCATACTGAGGAGCTGGCTTCCCTTATATGTTTGCAGTTTTCAAAGTCTGTCAATTTCCATATCTAGAGTTGATCTCCAAGAGATTCTGACACCAAGCATGTCCTCTCTTAAAGAAAGGATGTCTCTCCTTTCCAGTTCTCTTATGCTGACTCTACCCCTCACACAAGTACACAGCTTTGTGTAAGCATTCTCTCTATCAACTAGGACGGTCTCGTGCAAAATGCTCCAAGCTTGGCTAGATACCCAGATTTCAAGAGTATCTCATACATTATTTAATTTTGTCTTCACAGCCACCCTCTGAAGGAAGTGGTAAAAGTACCATCATCTCCATTTGAGACTTGACCCAAGGCCTCCGCATTCCAAGTTCTGTATCTTTTTCTAATAATATATTATCTCTTAAAGAGGTGTAAGACATATTTCTTGACTTCAAGGAATTTGCAATGTAGTCCCAGGCAAATAATTGATCACCCTTATTCATTTTCCCTTAGGCATCATCTTCCATTCCTACACATACTTCCTTTCCCTGTTATCTTTGTAACTCCTCATTTTCTCACCATCAGTAGCATCCACATATATGGAAAAAGTGAAAATTGATTATCCCCTTGAGAAGTCATCAGTCATTTGGTACTTCCAACACAAAATCAGGATTTGAGGCAGGTAACTATTCAGCATTAAAAATACATGGAAGGGGGTAGGAAGAAAAGAGCAATTTTTAATATTACTTTTTATAACTGTACATATTTTAATATTTGAAAATTCTATTCTCCATAGCATATTAAGACATGTTCTTTTTTTTTTTTTTAGTTTTTGCTGTTCCTCTGGCTAATCTTGCCCTATCTTGCCTCGGTACATTTAATTAGGACATTCTCCATGCCTGGATACGTGACCATCTCATTCTTCCTTATTGAAAGTTTTCCCTTTAAGACTAAGATCAGGTACTACCTCCTCTCTGAAGCTTTCCCTGGTACCCCCAGGTCAATGTAATCTCTCTCTCTTCAAGTTTTCCTAGGGTATCTCTCCTTGGAGATTCTAGGTCATATTATTCTGCTTTGTTGGCATGTCATGCCTGCTTCTTCCAATAGATTAGAAGCTCCTTGGGGGCAAGAAGTATCATTTTACATCACACAGAATAGTGCTTAGTCAACATTATGGTCAGAACTCTTGGTGGGCAGTAACACAAGGAGTACAATTTTCAGACTTTTCTGAAGGCTGACAAATGCCTTGCCTCTCTTGTGTTCCAGTGTGGATAGAAGTTTTTTTAGGTAGACTATTCCACTGCCTATCACAGTAGCTTTACAGATGCATTTCTAAGGATTTACTGTTGAATGAACAGGCACTGAAAATACTTAAGCTATGGACTAGCGATCTATCATAAGGATAAATACCCAGCAGCTGTAATTTATAACTTTTGAACTTCACTGAACCCCCAAACTTGGAAGTCAACCAACTGAGCAGTCAGAGAAAGTAGGTGAAGAAGACGTGAAGAGGATATGTATCCTAGAAGCCACAGTGTGGTAGTTTTTTTTGTTTGTTTTGTTTTGCTTTTTGTTTTGTTTTGTTTTTGTAACTGGTGGTTGTCATTGTTTTCATTCACTTGTATGTTTTTGGAAAGAGGAGTGGAGAATTAAGGCAAAATCAGGGGCCAATTATACAAGTCAACTCCAATCAGGTTTACCCATCAAGTATACTACAAATGGAGGAAACTGATAAAGGGAAGATTCAGGGAAAGGTCCACAAATATCCACATTCCTATTCCTCAAAGCCTTCTCTGAGGAAGGGGAAGGAACAACATGGCAAATGACAACTCTTGGTAGTGAGGCTATGCAGTTTTGTTGTTGTTTGGTCGTTTCAGTTGTGTCTGACTCTTCGTGACCCCATTTGGGGCAAAGATATTGAAGTAAGATTTGAACTTCCTTTTTCAGCTCATTTTAAAGATGAGGAAACAAGGCGAACAGAGTTAAGTGACTTGCCCAGGGTCACACAGTTAGTAAGTGTCTGAGGCTAGACTTGAACTCAGGAAGATGAGTCTTCCTGACTCCAAGCTTGGTGCTCTATCCACTGCACCACCTACCTGCCCTATGTGGTTAAGCACCTTTGGTCAAAGATTTAATGAAATTTGGAGATACCTGCCCTAAGGATACAGTGTTTCAAGGTCCTAAAATTAAGACAATCAGCAATATAGTGTATTCTAATCCCATTCCTAATCTGCTACCAACTAATCATTAAAGTGGGGCCCCCTTCTAGGTGTATTTTTCAAAAATGGACTTTCCAAGATAGAAAAGACTTTAGGATCCAAAGGAACAAAGCCATGATGGTAGAATGACAGGCTGGGCAGTTGGCATTTTAGGGCATTCTGCCTGGTGTCACAGAATTAGAGAGTTTCAGATTTGGAGAAGATCCCAGCAGATATCGGAAAAAAGGATTCCTCTCTGCAACATATCAGAAAAGTAGTCGTCCAGTCTTTTTCTGAAGACTTCTAACAAGGAGGAGCCCACTTCCTTCTAATGCAGCTCATTCCCCTTTTGCAAAGCTGCACTTGTTCGAACACTTTGCCTTATCTAAAATCAACATTTGTCTCTTTTCAATGTAATAACAATAATACCAGTAATAGCAAGCATTCACATAGCAGCTATAAATGCCAGGCACTGTGCTAAGTGCTTTATAAATATCATCTCATTTGATCTTCATAGCAACCCTGTGAGGTAAGTACTATTATTATTTTCATTTTACAGTTGAGGAAACTGAGGCAGAGGCTAAGTGACTTTGCCAAG